>NW_005201191.1:0-2958 GCF_000372725.1 Emiliania huxleyi CCMP1516 | reverse complement strand
GACAGGCCCCCGTGCAGGCTCCTGGACAGCCTCCCTACCCCTACCCTTGCCCTTACCCTTACCCTTACCTTCACCGCCGGACCGTGCAGGCTCCTGGACAGCCTCCTTCCGGGCAGACGCTTGGGCAAGGCTCTGGACAGCCGACCGCAGAGCAGCGCCCCGCCGGGCAGGTTGCAGCGCCGCCCCTCGCGCCACCGGACGCCGTCCCGCAAGAGGCGGTGCGGTCTATCTCCCCATATCTCCCCATATCTCCCCATATCTCCCCATATTTCCCCCATACCTCCCCATACCTCCCGCAAGACGCGGTGCGGTCGTCCCCCGGCGGCCGGCCCTTTATGCCACCAGCTTTCGTTCGTGAGCCCCCCCCCCCCACCCCACCCCCCTCCTCCTCCCCCCCCTCCTCCTCCCCGCTGCCCACACGGCGTAGGCGCCTCGCCCGCCGCCGGCCGACTCGGCATCGGGTGCGCCGCCGCCGGCCGACCCGATGCAGCACTGGCGATGGATTCAGCCGATGGAGTGATGACGGCGCCGGCGCATGTGGCCAGCGCCAGACGGCTTGCCGCCACCCGCGCGGGGGAGAGCCAGCGCACTTGGGATGACGGCGAGCGAGACCCGGCGCTGTGTTTATCGCTGTGTTGTGTGTAGACACGCCTCTCAGCGCATGCGCGGCGCATGCGGCACATGAGTTGGTTTAAGCACTCGTAGCTTGCCCGGTGCGCTGCTCTCATATCAGCTCGCATGTTATTGTTATAATTTTGCTTTGGGTTTCTCCCCAGACCCCAGTGTGAGAGGTCGTGGGGGCACGCGCGCTCAAGGGGCAACGCACTGCCGCAGAAAGCGCCCGCCGCAAGAGCTTTCAACGCACGAGTCGACGTCGCACGAAGTGGCAAACGAGTACGCGAGAGACGACTCCAATGTCCAAAAAGCAAGACGCCAAGAGTTAACCTCTGTTGGAACGAGAGAGCTGGTCCCTCGGGGAGACGGTTCCGGACTCTCGGAGGAACACACGCTCACTCATACGGGTTCTCGGTTGCCCCCCCTTGCGCTTGCCCCACACCAACCACTTTGACAAAACAGGCGCACAGCCACAGGCGCATCGCGGTTTCTACCACGACGCGATCTTTGTCAAGCGCAACAACTTCAACCTGCTGCTCCACGAGACGTTCGGCGGCGGCTTCTCGCCCACCGCCGCTCTCAAGCTGCGCCGCCTCGCGCGCAAAGTCGCGCGCGGCAGCGTTGACCGCACGGCCTACTCGCCCAAGTACTCGCTCTCTTTTATGTCCCACCATGCAGAGCGCATCTCTCTCTCTCTCTGTTGTGCGAGGCGTGAACCGCGCCATTCGCTCTCACCTGGCAACCCTGTCTGCACGTCTCGCGCGCGCGTGAACAGGGCTCCAGGCCCCAAATGACGTGTGAGTGTTAGAGTTGTTTGGTATTGCTAAAAATCTCCCTCTCACCAGTTTGTTTTGTTGCTTGTGTGTGTGAAGAAATTAAGCTTACCTCACACCGGAGGTCGACAACGAGCGCACACTTGTCACCTCATTTGTGAGTGAGTGAGTACTCGCGCTTAGGTAGGTAGGTAGTAAGGTGAAGAACAGCCAGGCTCGGACTGGACACCAACGCGGTATGGGTGGACGCTAGACAGATGATGACGACACGCACGAGCGACACACAGACACAAACAAGCTCACAAGACACTCAGCCAGCTGGCTGCCACACACCCTGAGTCGGCGTACACATAACTCAGGGCCACATCCTCCCTGTCGCCCCCCCCAGCACTCCACGGTGCCAAGGGAACACACAAGGGCACAACAAACAACAGACGACAGGAAGTAACGTGCTAGGCTAGAGCAGACCGCTCCGCCTCTAGCAATCTCGCCGGCCGGCGAGGCACGGACGAGACCGTGTGTGGGGTCTAAGTGAGGTGTCTATGGACGCTCTCCTCACAGGCTAGCTGCCTGCGGCTAGCCCTATCTCGCTATCACAGGCGATGACAACCCAATGTATGAGTGTATGCAAGCTGAGGCGCGTGTGCTAAATCTAGGCCGCACGTCGTGGCACTATGACGGAGGTAGACGTGCGGCCGCAGCGCGCCCACCACAGTGTCGGTGGGCTTGTTTCATAACATCGTAAAACTAAAGAAATCGAGGACCCCGGCCGGGCATCGATGACGATTGGCGCGACCGAGAGGAAGCATAGGACCAAGTGGCGTTCCGCACTCCCCTGTGATCGCTGGGCCTGAATTCCTAATATGCGGCGTAGAAGCTGCTGCTGCGTTCTCCTCGCCGCAGTCGCCATCGGCGAAGCGCTGCAACTGCGCGGCGGCGGCTGTATGCCGCGTGCCGCTGTCCAGAGGGCGCCCTCGCCACGCCTGACCTCCGACGACGACCTGATGGCTTCGCTGCGATCGCGCCTGCAGACCGACCACAAGAGCGCGCTGCGTCCGCTCGGCCCGGACGAGGTCGGCGCGGACCAGATGGGACCCGCCGATGTGATTGACTACGTGATGCGCTCCATTGCGCAGGATCCAGAGGCGGGGCTTCGGGTGCTGCTCGGCTTCGCGGTGTCAGACCAGGACAGCTCGGGGTGCATCGACTCGCTCGGCCAGCTTCAGCCCGGCAGCTTCGGCTCGCCGGCGGAGCTCCGCGAATTCCTCGCCGCTGACGCCACGGGGGTGGGGTACGAGACTCTCACCGCGCTCGAGGAGTGGAAGGCGATGGGCCCACCCGACATGTCGAACCTCAGCCGCAGCGCGGCCCAGAAGCTGCTCGTCCGGCGCGACGGCGCGCGCTGCCCCTCCTCCCTCTCGCGCCCTCACCCACCCTCCCTCTCGGTATCCCGCTCACCACATCGGACCTTCGGCGCTAGGAGCCAACTGGCGCGACCTCTTCGTCAACCTCGTCCTCGCGCCGGCCGCGGTGGGCGAGGCGACGGTGCCGCGGTGGCTAGTGACGACCA
>NW_005201192.1:1194264-1211352 GCF_000372725.1 Emiliania huxleyi CCMP1516 | reverse complement strand
TAGACCCCCGTCCGCATAGGGCTTCACTAACGGCCCGAGCAGAGAGGGCGCACGGCGGGGCACGAGGGAACAACGGAGACGCTACCGATGACGCGAACCGAGGCACGGACGCCGGCGGGGACGGGGAGGGCGACAGCGACGTCGAGGTTGACGCAACCGTATCGAGAGCGCCACCCAAAAAGGGGCGGACAGCCATGGAGGTCACCGAATGGAGGGCGAACGGCACGATGCGAAAAGGCAGGGCGAGGCGGATGGAGAAAGAAGTGCCGAGAAGGCCATGGTGGAGGGGAGGGACGGGAGGACGAAAGAAGGGCGAGGAGGACGAGCGGCCCGCACAGACCGCGAGCAGACAGCGCCTGCTGGCCATTTCGAGACATTCGCCAAGAACGCTAGCTACATGGGAGGGCTTCGTGAAGGATGGATTGAAAAACATTCGAACAAAGAAGAGGCGACGGGAGGAACCGGCGGAGGATGCAGTGACGTGAGACACACACACACACACACACACACACACACACACACACACACACACACACACACACACACACACACACACACACACACACACACACACACACACACCGCTCACCCACGCGCACTGGGCCTTGCACTTTGAATGCCGTGGGGCTCCTGTCGTCAGACGTGGAGACGCGAGGGTTGCCCCCCCTTGCCCCACCACCTCGTGTGTGTGGAGAAGTTTACCTTACCTTACCTTACCTTAGGGCGTAGGGGGGGTGTCTGTGGAGGGGCAGGCTGCTCACCCACGTGCACCGGGCCAGTGCTTGCACTTTGAATGCCGTGGGGCTCCTGCCCGTGTCCGGGCGTGGAGATGCGAGGGTCGCCCCCCCTTGCCCCACCACTTTGTGTGTGTGGAGAAATCTACCTTAATGCGCCAAGTTCCAGAACATATATATAGACTGGAGTGGCGATGGGTGCGTTACAAACAGTGATCGGGCACTGCCGCCGATCGATGCTTGGCCGCCGTGAGTCAAGCCAGCCCCAAACTGCGGAGCTCCACTTGCACAGACCGCTCACAGCGGTCACGAGCTGGCCCGCTGGCCGCCTTAGCCCGGCCACAATCGCGGCACAGTCTCTGTCATGTGTCGACGCCGAGACAGTGCAGCCAGCGCAGCCAGAGCATGCCGGCATGGGGTGAGACGGACCAGCAACGCAGCGCTGAGCAATGCACGCGCACGGCACGGGTCAGGCACGACTCCTACAGTCGCGATGCCACCACACCGAACGGCTGGCAGCGACAGCCAATGCCAATGCATGCTGAGGACGAGTGGCGGCGTGCAGCTGCTGACCAACAAATTATCGCCGCGACTCATCCGTAAAGCCGCCACGCGACCAACTCGTGCACAGGCGGCCATACTGAGCGCGATGGCGACACAGCTGGGTGCGAGATAGCGGCCTCCGACCCGTCTCGCGCATTATCTCGGCCTCGTCGAGCAGTACCAGTGACGCGTCCTGTGCCGGCGAGGATGATGAAGCGAGGTGCTCGCGCAGAGTGTGTGCTTAACAGCGGCGCGAGACCACCGATTAGCTCGGCGATCGACGACACACACACGCACGACTCGTCTGCGAGTGATCTCGGCCGCGTTTCTGTCGTCGAGATGGCCGTATCGAGGCTGCCGGCTGCCGGGAAGACGGTATCAGCAGGCGTTCCAGAAGGCGCGAAATCATGTATTTACTCGCGCGAAGAGCAGCGCGATGGTCCGAGAAGGGTGTGGCGGGAGCAGTTGGATGTACGGGAAGGGAGTCGGAGGTTGCATCAGCCCTAAATGAATCTCTAATCAAAGATATACCCCCTATATACTCTTCTAATGCATGATTTTGGACTGTGAATGTGATGTTCCACAGTAGATGGAGTAACATTTGAATGAAAAGAGCATTTGAATGAGGTGTGAATAGCATTTGAATGAGGTGTGGAACATCACATTCACAGTCCAAAGTAAAGAATATAGGTACTATGCGAAGCAATCCGCCGTGATCTCGAGGTGAACAGCGTCTGCGAGCTTCGACGATCTCTCGCTAGTGTGTCACTCAAACGCGTTTCTCTGTAGGTGAGCTGCTTGCTGCTGGCGCCAGCTGTGCGACACTCTCAGCCGAGCTCTGAGCCGCTCCTCGCCCCGTGTCGTAGGCCATTCGACGGCTCATGCGCTAGGTTCGCCCATGGCAGCGTGCGGCTTGCCGCGCGTCGCTGCCGTCTTGCTCGCGGCAGCACCAGCTCTGTCGCGCCCGCTGCCGCCGCCCTCGGCCAACACGGTCGCGCCGGGTCTACCCGGTGTCCCTCTCGCCGTCGCCAGCGCGCGCAGAACCGGAACCGCCGGCGAAACCGCCTATAGGTGTGCTACGCGCCGAGGCACCGTCGGGCCGGCCACCAGCCGTCGCCGCCACCACACTCGCTGCCCTCGGCTCCGCCGCCCTTGTGCGAGCTGCATCGCTGACATATTAAGCTACGTGTGAGTCACTCTCCGCCCTCGGCGCGACTAGTCAGCAATAGCGAGTGTGTGCGTCGCTGCTAGAGCCGGCCGAGGCAGTCCCGAGGGCTCCTCGCAGCGACTCGAGCGGGTCCGAATTCACTCGGCGACCGGTAAACTAGCGACGGTGTCACTTTTCAAAGACGTACGTAACACGCGGACCGCCTCCCCCACCGTGCGATTGCCTTCAGTGGCCGCCAGACGTCCGGACCGCTCGCTTCTTGTGTGCAGCAGGGATTGCTGGCGAATGCCGCAAGTGGCTTTGGTGCTCGCGAGCACCCTCGCATACCCTTTCTTCGGCCTAGGGCCAAGCCTCCGGTCCCGTGCCGCCCACATGTTGCCCGACTTGGATGCCTGAGGCACGGCTGTGGCCGGTAGTGCACGAAAAACGAGAAAACAGGCATTTTCGATTTCGCCGACTTTGCCCATTAAAAATACGTACGAGCAGGTGCGGTTTGTCTCGGTCAGCCAGTTCGGCGCGGGCGCGTTCTTGAACGCGATCCCGACCCGCGCGCACTTCCGTCTGCCCTCGTACGTGCTGCGCTTCGCGCTGCAGCGCCGCTTCGGATTGCACCTGTCGATGATGACGGACGTTATGGCGGACGGCATCTACAGCCAGCACGGTCTGCCCTTTGACGCCCTCGGCGACGTGGCGCAGAACGACGGCGCGGCGGGCCACCAGACGCGGCACAAGGAGGTCCTCCTGGACCTCGTCGAGCTGCTGCGGGGCAAGCTGGGGCGCGGCGCTGTGGAGCACGAGTTTCACTGCGAGCACAGCACTACGAGGACGGACTTGTACATTTACCAGGGCGTGATTGGGGACCTGCCATGCATCGGCGACACGAAGATCTTTGCCGGTGTGCCGTCGGACCCCTCGGGGGCGGGGCGCATGGGGGCGTTCGTCGCTTGCGGCAACACGCTGCCACGCGCCCGCGAGACGGTTCTGGGCGTGGAGGGCGGGGACAGGGGTGGGAGGGTGGGACGGTGGGATCCGCGGACGGGGACCGGGACGGTTGAGGCTGTCAAGGGCCAGTACACGGACGCAGAGGGGAAGTGCCATGTGGAGGCGTTGCTCTTCGAGGAGTTCGGCGCAATGAGCGCGGGGGTGGAGGAGCTGCTGATGCGGGTGGCTGAGGTGGCGGGCCGGAAGCTCACGTGGTGGCAGTACGACCAGACGTCGTGGTCGGCGCGCGAATGGATGCCGTTTGCGCTGCAGCGACTGTCGGTGCAGCTCTGGGTGGCGCTCGCGGACGAGGCACAGCGCGCCATTGGTGCGGCGTCGCGCGACCGCGAGGGACCGCGGGGGAATGCTAGTGGGATGGGGGGCTCTGAGGGGAAGGGAGCGGGGGGCGCCCAGTAGGGCGCCGGCACCCCAGCGTAGAGGGCGTCGTGTAGCCCTCCTTTTGGTATAACAAAAAAAATACGTACCTCGCCACAGGGCCAACTCGGCCGCCTTCTTCGGCGACTACACATGATCGCGACCGTCGTTGGCCTTCTCACCGTCGTCAACAGCACGGCCTCCCGCGTCGGTGCCTCTCTTCTTCCTCCCGACTCCTGCGTGCACGGGCAGCGGGCGGTCGCACGACCGGCGGACACTTCTCGATTCCCAACCCGCGAGTCTGTCACCGAGCCACCGGATTCGGCGACCGCGACGGTCATCGATGGCTCGGACACGATCAAGCACTTCAACCTCGAACGGCACTCGACAGAGGCGGCGCTCTCCGCGCCGCCCAACTTGACGACCAGTCGCCATCCGGTGAGCGTGGCCGTCTCGAGCGGGCGGCACGGGCCAATCGCGTTCGCGTCGTCCGCCGGCTTGCTCGATGGCCTGGACGTCGGCAAGCTCCTCCACCCGCTGGCGGCGCCGCTGTGCGCCCACGCTGGCACCTGCCGCGCCGGCGAGGCGCTTGGCAAGTCGTGGGCAACCAGGCGGTCTCTGCTCGAGGACGAGCAGGGCGAGCTGGAGCAGGCCGAGCAGGAGCAGGCCGAGCAGGCGCGCTTGACACTGCACTCTCCACGTCAACGCACCGCTCGTTTGCTCACTGCACTCCTCTGGCCCTGCCCACCTCTCGCGCCGCCTGCTCTGCAGGAGGGCACCCGCCGACGCGACGGGTGGTGTAGTACCTCTGCGGCGATTCTACTGCTGCTGCTCCTCGCAGCGTGGCAGCGGCTGGGCATGCGGGCCGGTGCGGCCTCGGGGCAGCGGGCAAGCTGGGCTGTCGTCCCCCGGCAGAGTCGCGGCGCGGTGGCTTTGCTCCTGCTGCTCTCCTTCGTCCCCGCGGCTCGAGCTGGCTCGGGCGAGGTTGGTTCGGGCGAGGTTGGCTCGGGCGAGCAGGGCTCCGGATTGTGGGAGAGACCGCCTTCTGCGCCGCCGCGGCCGGCTTGGTCTCCGCTTCCACCCGTCCCGCTGTTGCCGCCGTCCTCACTCATCGTCTCCGCCCAGACGCAGAACGGCTTCTTCTCCATCGGCGACGACATCGGCGCCTTGAAGTGCGCCCGCCGCGGCGCTCCTCAACACTCCCGCGCCCACCTCAGTGAGCTCCCTCCCCCCGCGCAGCCCGCACGACTACCGGCCCAACGAGTTTGTCACCAACGACTTCATCTTCGAGGGCCTCGTCGCGTGGGACGGCAAAGACCCCACCGGCCTAGACAACATCGTGGGCAACGAAGGTGTGGCCTTGCGCTGTCCAGGTCACTGCATTCCTCCACCATTCACCCGTCCCCCCCCCTGCGGGTTCCCCCCCCCCCCCCCCCTTCTCCCCCAGACGACTACGTCAGCCCGTCATTGGCAAAGGATTGGAAAACCGCCTACAACGAGACGGGCAAGTGCCGCTACGTCATCACATTCGACCTCCTCGAGGGCGTCACCTTCCATGACGGCACCCCCTGGAACGCCGCCGCGGCGGTGGCTAACTTCAACCAGATCATGGGCGGAGTCGGCGTCCTCGGCTTCCCCAAGGCGCTGGCCGGGATGCACGACTGGCTCGGCTTCACCCAGTACCTCGGCGCGTGGGAGGCGGTCGACGAGATGACCTTCTCGCTCACCTTCACCTCCTACTACGAGGCGGCGCTCCGCGAGCTCTCGACCATCCGCCCCTTCCGCATGAGCTCGGTCGCCGCCCTCCCCTCGCTGGAGCACCGCGGGATCTCGCACGTCGCCGCACGGGGCGGCCTGCGGAACGGCGGGACGTGGCCCAACAGGTGCGCGGAGCAGGCGCACTACGTGGTGGGCAAGACCGGCATCCCGGGCTCCACCGACCCCACGGCCGGCAGCAATGGCTGGGCGCTGACCTCTATCGGCGTCGGCGAGAAGCTCTTCACCGTGGACCAGTACGGCTTCATTGTCGGCCAGGTCCTGAGACCCGCCCACCTCTCTCACCGCCCGGTGTTTCTCTTCCGCGATCCGCGCCCTCCTCTCTCCGCGGCACAGGTGGCGGAGTCTGTGGCGGTGAGCGACAACTACAACGTCTGGACCGTGACGCTGAAGCCCAACTACCACTTCTCCGACGGCACTCGCGTCACCGCCGAGCTCGTCGCCACGTGCCTGCAGGAGCTGAACGACATAGGTGCAGGGTGGGGCAATGCGCGGGCGTCGGTCGGAGTCATGACGGTGACGGCCGAGAGTGAGCTCGTGGTGAAGATCGAGTCCGAGCGCCCCACCCACATCATGGACTCCGTCCTCGCCGAGTGGGTCTTCACCATCTACTACAAGAAGGGGGTCGAGTACATCTTCACGGGGCCGTACGCCGTCGACAACTTCGAAAAGGACAACTTTTTCTACTTGATCCCGAACCTGTACTACCCTCTCGCGGAGCAGCGCCCCACGCTCACGATCACCAAGTACGGCAGGGGTGATCTGGCTGCGGCCGCCATCAACGGCACCGTCGACGTCGGCTTCCACCTTGATCCCGCCGACATCGCGGCCGTGAACAGCGCGAAAGGTGTGAGCGTCACGTCGTTCGAGGTCGGGTACCAGTACCTGATGTTTCACAACACCGAGAAGGTGAACTGCGTGTCAAACGAGCCGGAGGTGAACTGCGCGGTGCTGGCGGACGTGGACGTGCGCAAGGCGATCGACGTCGCGATCAACCGCATCGCCTTTCCGACCGAGCTCCCTGACGCTCTCCCCACGCGCAGCATGTTTCCGGAGGCCTCACCTTACTACTCGGACGGCTCCAACATGGCTGCGGACACGATCGCCGCCGCTGCGCTGCTGGACGAGGCAGGGTGGCTCCTCGATGGCAGCAAGCGCACCAAGGACGGTACTGACCTCGCCATCAAGCTGGTCGCCTACCCGCAGCTTCCGGACCTCGTGACGTTGCAGCCGCTGATCGCGCAGTCGCTGACGGACCTGGGCATCACCGTGACCTCGGTCGTGACAAGCAGCACGAGCTGGGATGAGCTTGACGCTATCATGTTGGCCGGGGAGTACGACCTCCTCATGTGGGCCCAGCACACGCTGCCGGCCGGCGATCCCGGCTCCTTCCTCAACGGCTTCTTCCGCACCGGCGCGTCAGGAAACCACGCCCACTGGAGCAACTCCTCTATCGACTCCATGCTGGACGATCTGAACGAGATCACGGACAAGCACGCACGTGTCGACGAGACGAAGGCGATCCAGGCGGCGATCCTCGCCGAGGCGCCCGTGAGCATGCTGGTGACGCCAGCCTGGCACGTCAGCCTGAGCGACCGCGTGAACAGCGCCTACGTCCCGTGGGGCTCCGACTACTACGTGATCCGCGCGGACGAGTTCCTCAGCGGCAAGACCAACTGCTTCTTCTGGCGCGGCGTGAAGGCGCCCGTCGGCACCGGGGCGTACCAGGTCGTCGACAAGCTCCTGACCACCTCAGCGACCGGTGCGCACGCCTGCCAGTCACAGAGCCCACGCCTTTCCTGCAAGACACTCGTGATACGCTCCGTAGGCACGACGCGACGCCTCCCCGCCGCCGACTTCAACGAGACGTGCTTCTCTCTTGAGTTTGCCGACACGTGCGTCTACGCCGAACACGAGACGGTCTCGGAGGTGCTCTTCACCAAGTTCGAGAGCCACAGGAACAACCCGGCCTACGACAGCGTCATCCTGCGCGCGTACCCGTCGCAAGACGCCGTCGAGGACGCCCTGCTGGAGGGCTCGCTCGACATTGCGTACGGCGTCAACACGGTCTCCTCCGAGGCCTTCCTCGCGGCCAAGACCAACCCTCGCCTCGTCGCTGAGCAGGCCCCGACCGAACTGAACTCCCGCCACGTCGTCTTCAACAGCGGCACCATCCTCACCAAGA
Organism: Emiliania huxleyi CCMP1516; assembly: GCF_000372725.1. Classification (NCBI taxonomy): domain Eukaryota; phylum Haptophyta; order Isochrysidales; family Noelaerhabdaceae; genus Emiliania; species Emiliania huxleyi. Next base: position 1,203,590 of record NW_005201192.1, on the reverse strand, counting down.
ACAAGCGCAAGTTTGTCATGTGCGCCATCGAGTCGGGCCGCACCAAGCTGTACCAGGGCGCGCTGGCGGCGGAGATGCAGATGGACACGCTCTTCGACCCGGCGCTGCCGCACTGCGGCGTGCTCTCCACGCTCTCGAGCTCCAAGGAGCTCTGTGAGTCCGGGACCGGCGTCACGGCCAACGACTTCGCGGAGCCTCTGCGGGTCCTGTACCGCGCGTACGACCCATTCGCCGTCGCGATCGCGGACGAGGTGATTGGCGGGCTCGACGCCAAGGGCATCCCTTCTGAGCGCCTGGGAGCGAAGGACCGCGACCAGTACAACGACTACAACTGTGACTACACGGCCGGCTTCGATTATGACGGCAACCCCAGTGAGTGCTACGACGGCGACTTTGCCTGCCTCGCCAAGCACCATACCTGGGACCTCTCCGTCTCGCAGACCTGGGGCCCTCCCTACGACCCCACCTCGAAGCTCTGGGACATGACGCACCGCTGGTGCAGCGCAGAGTCGGACGCGCCGGCCGTGATGAACATGGAGAGCATGCCCTTCGAGGAGTTCCGCACGCGCGTCCGCGCGCTTTCGACCTTATACGACGACGACGAGCGCCAGGCGCAGTACGATCTCGTGCTCACGACCCTCCACGACGAGGCCATCTTCCTGCCCCTCACGGCGATCCGCCAGCTTGCGGTGCACAACGGTGTCTGCTCCTGCTTACGCCCCCCCTCCCCAAGGAGCCGCACGCCACACCGTCACCGTTGACTCACCCCCTTCCCCACCCCATTCCAGCTCGCGTCTCGAACTTCCAGTTCGGCTTTATGGAGTACGACCTTCCGCTCGCCAACCTGCATCCGCCCTCTCCGCCGCCCTCTCTGCCGCCGTCGCCGCCGCCGCCGCCGTCGCCGCCGCCGCTCCCACCCCTACCGCCGCTCGGGCCCGACGAAGCGTCCGCCGCGACAGAAAATGAACTCCGCTCCTTGATTCGCAAGGCTGTAAGCGAGGGCCGGGAGGCACACATCTTCGTCGCCCCTGGCGCCCACATCATGCTGGGATCCACACCATTGTCGCCCCCCTCCCCGCCACCTACCCCGCCGCCCTCCCCGCCCTCGCTGCCGCCCTCGTCGCCGCCGCGTCCGCCGTCGCTGCCTCCGCTACCGCCGCCCTCCCCGGCGCCGCCGTCCCTCCCGCCGCCGCCATCGCCGCCGCCGTCGCCGCCGGCCCTGCCCCCGCCGCCGCCGTCGCCGCCGGCCCTGCCGCCGCCGTCCCTGCCGCCATGCCCGCTCGGTGACGTCTGCACCACCGGCCCGTGCTTGCTCACCGACGGCGGCTCGTGCGCCACCTCGCCCGACTTCCCGAACGACTACCCGACCGACGAGGGCTGCTTTCTCTACGGCCTGCCGCCGGTCGGGCTGGACGTGATCGCCTTTGACGTGGAGGACGGAGGACTGTTCAATTACTGCCGCTACGACCACCTCACCGTCAACGGCGTGAAGTACTGCGGCACCTCGGGCCCGGCCGGGGTCGTGCCTTCGGATGGGACCATGACGTGGGTCTCTGACGAGGTAGTCACCGTGTCAGGCTGGAAGGCGTGCGCTCCTTTCTCTGCATCTGTGGCTCCCTGCACACTGCCCTCTCCTTAGCTCTCGCGACCCAGCCCTGCTCCCCCGTTCCGCAGGTGTGCTGGGCTGCGCAGCCCCCGTCTCCGCCGCCCGCTCCGCCGTCTCCGCCGCTCGCTCCGTCACCGCGGCAGCCGCCCACTCCGCCGCCTCTTCTACCCGGCATGGTGCAGCTGAGCTGCGATTTCGAGGTCGACACTTGCGTCTGGAACGACACCGCGCCGGACGGGTACGCTTGGACGCGCTGGAGCGGCCCCGCGCTGGAGTACTCGTATTACACCGGCCCGAGCAGCGACCACACCACCGGCTCGGGCTTCTACCTCTTGACCAGGGCGTACTACTACGGACCCCGCTACAACACGCTGCACCAGCTCGAGAGCCCGCTCTTCGCGCTCCAGCAGGACACCATCCTCTCCTTCTTCTACCACATGTACGGCTCAATGATGGGCACCCTCTCCCTCGAGGCGTACGCCAACGAGGCGGGCTGGTCGACGCTCTGGAGCAGGACTGGCGACCAGGGCACCTCCTGGCTCGACGCGGTGGTCGTCCTGCCCGCCTCGACGACTCAGGTGCGCTTCAACGGCTTGACGGGGCCGGGCTGGAGGTCGCACATGGCGCTGGACGACGTCTCCTTCTCGCAGTTTGCGCCTCAGCCGCCGCCGCCGTACCCTCCGGCCAAGGCGCCGGTCCCGCCTCCACTGTCGCCGCCGCCGCCGCCACCGCCGCCGACGCCGCTGTCGCCGCCCTCTCTGCCGGCCTCGCCGCCGACCTCGCCGCCACCGTCGCCGCCGCCTCATCCGCCGCTGCCACTGTCGCCGCCACCGTCGCCGCCCTCATCGCCAGAAGCCGGTCGCCGCGCCGCCGAGGTGCTCGACTCATCGCTGGAATGCAGCGGCAATATCTCAGTTGTTGTTCGCAGCAGCGGAGACGGCGCGACTATCGACGGCCAGGGTCGGTCGCGACTTTTTTCCCTCTCCGGCGGCTGCAGCCTGACCCTCCAGGGGCTGACGCTCGTCAATGGCCACTCCGAGATCGGCGGCGGCGCCATCCGAGGGTCCGGTGCGGGCTCACTCAAGCTGGCCGACACGAACATCAAGGATTCTGTGTCCGGTGGAGATGGCGGCGGCATCGGCATGGTCGACAGCGGAGACGTCGAGCTCGAGAGGTCCACTTTATCTGGCTGCCGCGCCGAGGGCGTCGGTGGCGGCATTTCAATCCGGCAGGGCGGTGCGCTTGCGCTGGGCAGCTCGACTATCGTAGACTGCACCGCCGGTGCAGACGGCGGCGGTATTGACATGGCGGAAAGCGGTGCGCTTTCGCTGACTTACAGTGCTGTAAGCAACAGCTCGGCCGCGAACACGGGCGGAGGAGCCAGATTCGATAGCAGCGCGAGCATTGCAACCCTCGTGCAGTCGAATATGAGCGGCAACAGGGCCGCGTCGGCCTCGGCCTTCTACTACAGCGGCTCTGCTTCCTTCTTTGCCACGCCGGGTGCAGTTCGTGACTCCGAGTTCGTGTTCAACGTCGCCGGCGACGGAATCACCATCACGGCCGTCTCCCAACTAAGCTGGTTCCCCTGCCCGCTCGGCAAATGGATGCCTACTCGTGGCGCGTTCAAGGGCGACGTGCTCGGCTGCAACGACTGTCCTGAGCGGTTCTATGGCGACGCCACCAACTTTGAGACCGCCACATGTAGTGGCATTTGCTCTCTCGGGCATTTCTGCGAGAAGGGAAGCGCGCTTCCGGTGCCCTGTCCCAACGGGACCCGCATGCCGCTGTTCGGAGCGTCCAGCGTTGGCGACTGCCTCGACTGCCCGCGTGGGCAGTACCAGCCGGAAAGCGGTCAGGAGAATTGTCTCACCTGTGACGCTGGGACCTTCTCGACCACTGTTGGCAGCAAAACCTGCGAGAACTGCGCGCCGGGCGGCTACTGTGAAGAAAGGGAAGGGAGTACAGTCTGGCTGGCTTGCCCCACGGGCACCTACAACCCAATACGCGCCTCCACCTCCGAGGCGTCCTGCCTCAGCTGCCCAAGGGGCACGTACAGCGCTGCTAGAGGTGCCAGCAGCTCCGACACTTGCAGGGACTGCCCGCCTGGCACCTTTGGCAACGAGACCGGCCTCTCCGAGTGCGCCAGCTGTGCCAGCGGGACCTACCAGGGAGAGCCGGGTGCGACGGACTGCCTCGCGTGCGAGCAGGGCAGCTACTGCGTCAAGGGCGCGTCGTCGCCGCTGCCGTGCGGTGCGGGCACCTACTCGACCGCCACCAACCTCGCCGCGCCGGGCGACTGCACGGCCTGCCCCGCCGGCAGCGCCTGCTCCACGGGCAGCATCGATCCGACGCCGTGCTCGCCTGGCACCTTCACCGCAACGGAGGGGCAGCCCAACTGCGAGCCTTGCCCCCCCGGCACCTCGTCGAATCAAGGCAGCGACGAGTGCGACGCGTGCGAGGCTGGCCGTTACGCCGCCAACGCCGGCCAGGGCCTTTGTATCCCATGCCCTCACCCGCTCAGCTCGGCCAACGGCAGCGTCACGTGCTCGTTTTGCATGGACGGCTACTACTTGCGGGACGCGACCGCCGACCCGACCGACATCTTCAGATCCCCAACCGAGTTCTGCAAGCCCTGCCCGCCGAACGCTGTTTGCTCAGACGACACCACCCTTGCTTCCCTCGACCTCCCTCGCGGCTTCTGGCGCGCGAGCCCCTCCTCCGCCGTGCTGACAAAGTGCCGCATCTTTGGCGGCGATACCGAGGCCGGCGAGACGCGGTGCGCCGGCAGCGATCCGGTGGCGGGAGAGCGCCGCCGGAGGTTGGAGGAGGCGGGCTCGGACGCGTACTGCGCTTCGGGCTTCGAAGGCCCCGAGTGCCAGCTTTGCGCCGCGGAGAATCACTACCTCGTCGACGGCGACGAGTGCAAGGAGTGCACTCCGCGCGGCGCCGCTGCGGGTGGCATCGTCGGCCTCGTCCTCGGCCTCTGCGTCGCGTGCGGCCTCGCGGCGTGGGCTTACAACATGCCGGACTGGCGGGAGAAGCCCTACATCGGCCCTATCCTCCGCTTTGCAGACCGCTCCGTCAAGTACTACGTCGGGGGCGGAATGACGGCCAAGGTCAAGATCCTATTCGGCTTCTATCAGATCTGCACCGTCCTGTCCTCCACCTACTCCGCGCGGCTGCCGGAGGAGTACACGGGATGGACCGACCGGCTGGCCAACGCGATGTCCATCGACTGGTCAGGCGTCTTCCTGCCGGAGCAGTGCCTCGGCTACGATCAGCGGCTCCTCGCCATCAGTCTCTCCCCCATCGCCCTCATCGCCCTGCTAATGAATGCGGGAATAAGTCTGCGGCTCCACCGCTGGCGCGCCGCCCCGGCTCCGCGCGCGAGGCCGTGGTACGCTGAGGCGGCCCTCGGCCTCCTCGACCTCACGCCGGCCGGCCTCGTGCTCATCTTCTGCTTCGTGCCCTCCATCAGCGCCTCCATCTTCCGCTCCTGGTCGTGCCAGGCGCCCTCGCGGCTGATGACTGCCGTTGCTCAAAACTCCCACCCCTCAGTCTTCGCGATGTTCTGCTGATAGGCCTACACCGTCTCTCCGCCCGAAGAGCCGCTGCAGCAGGTCTCCTACATGCGGCAGGACGCGAGCGTCGAGTGCGGCACCGAGGATCACGAGTCCATCAAGAATCGTGCCATCGGCTTCATCGTCCTCTGGCCGGTCGGCTCGCTGGTCCTCTTCACGTCGCTCCTCGCCGCCTGCTACAAGCCGCTGCAGGCCAAGTCGCCGAATGCTCTTACGCGTGCCACCGCCTTTCTCCACCGGGAGTACGAAACGACCTATTTCTGGTGGGAGGCGGTCGAGCTGGCGCGCAAGCTCGTGCTCACGGGCTTCGTGCTGCTCATACCAGAGGAGCGCGCCTTTCTTCGCCTCGTGGTGGCGACCCTGATCTGCTCTTGCTACGCCGTCGCACTCGCCGTCGTGCGGCCGTACAAGCGGGTCGGCGACGATGTGCTGGCCGTCGCCACGAGCCTCGTGCTCCTCCTCCTCTTCCTTGGCGCCAACTGGACCACCATTTTTCTCGGCATTGAGGAGCGGCACCCCGACACAGCGGAGGCCGCCGCCATCCTCGGGTTCGGCAAGCTGAACGGCGTCGTCAACTCGATGCTCGTCCTCGTCGCCGTGACGCTCCTCTTCTTCCTCATCGGCGCCGTCGCCGCCGCCCGCCGCGTCGCCATGATCCCCACGATCCGGCTCGCCTCGACCAAGCAGCCCCCTGAGCTGAGCATCGTGCTCGGCCTCACGTGGCACCTCTTCAACAGCCACATCTGGTGAGTCGTGGAGCGACAACAGGGAACAGGAAACGGCCCGCGTCACCCCCGCCCCTTGCCCAAACGAATAGGTCGACCGGTCAAGACGCCGTAAAGGTAATCAAGGGTGAGCTCGAGCAGCTGCTGCCGGATATCAAGATCTTTCTCGACGCGCGCAGATGCTCAGCCGCACTAGCTACACACACAGAACACCGCTGACGCTCCGCGGTGTGCGCATAGGTAGATGATCTCAAGGACATTGGGGCGCTCGAGGAGTACATCCAACGGTCGCAAGTCGTCCTCTTCTTCCTCTCGAAGGGCTACTTCCGCTCCCAGGCGCGCCTCTTCCTCCCACAGCGCCTGTATCGCACTCTGGCCTTACCGACTTCCGCCTCTCCCGCGCCACAGAACTGCCTCCGAGAGGTCCGCTCGTCGCTCGAGAAGGACAAGCCGCTCGTCCTCGTCCAAGAAGCGGACCCTGAAAAGGGAGGCGGGACGCTGCAGGCGCTGCGCGACGAGTGCCCCGAGGACTTGCAGCTCGCCATCTTTGACAAGGACTGGCCGCTCACGATCTGGTATCGCATCGATGAGTTTCAGCTCATCTCGCTCAAGATTATCGCCGAGGCGCTGCGGGCCACAGCCAGCCGCTCCGCAGTCCTCTCTATCTCCCGACCGACCCCACTTGAGCCACAGGCGGTGCTCCTCTGCTCGCCCAACTATCTGAACAAGACCTCCCTGCCGCTCTGCGTGTCGGGCGAGCTCGAGAGCCAGTCGCTCGCCTTTTCCAAACAGACCACGGTCTGGGCCTCGCCAGCCAACCCGGGCGCCGCAGAGCTGGCCTGCGAGCTTGTCAGCGCCTTTCGCGGCCTCACCGTCTCTACCGTTGCGGACGTTGGCTCTTCTGCATCAGCGCGCCCTTCCACGGCACTTCGCGGGTTGGCACGCCGAACGCGCCGCCCCGGCAAGGCTACCCACATGCTGTTGTACCTCAATCAGAATACCTGGCTAGAGGACGACGGCGAGCGGCTGGCCGAGCACGTCAAGCAGGCACGCGAGGACAAGCTGAAGATCGTGATGGCGCATGAGAACGACCCGGACCTCGGCGGTTGCCAGTTCTCGAGAATGTTTGAAGTCACGCCGCAGGAGCGGGCTCGCGGAGTAGAGAGCGCATGCTCTCCACCGCCCAATCAGCTCCCCGCCCCCCCCAACCCTCCGACGCCGCAGGAGCTCATCGCCGGCGGACTCTACAAGGACCTCGCAAAATCCTGCTTCCCGGGGCGCCACCGCAAGGCGCGCGTTCTGTCTCACCCATTTGTGCGCATCGAGTTTCTTGACGAGGGGCTGTTCCTGTCCGCAGGTGTCGCTCGTGCTTCTGGCAAAAAGCCTCGGCGCGACTCCAGCTCGGTCGCGGGCGGACCTCCTTTCGGACAGCATCGCCGAGGGCAGCACCAGCCTCTCGAAGCGCAGCTTTGGCGGCCTCAGCCGGATGTTCGTCAAGATGAGCAGCCGCAGCTCTGCGGAGGCGCGCGACATCTCTGGAGGCGAGGCGTCGTCGGTGCAGCGGCAGGTCTGATCAGCTGCGAGGCGGACGGAACTCACATGTACATGTTGCAAAGGTCGCGCACAACGAAAACTTCACGTGTGGGGGGGGGGGGGGGCATGGCTGGCCGGTGTTACTTTTTTGCTTCCCGAGGTGGTGAGACTGAGAGATCCTCTCTCTTGCCGGGAAGGCGCCCACACGTCCGCGCCACCACCGGCCATGCCACCGGCGCAGGTAGTGTGCTGTTAGGGAGGCTTATGTGATCAAGGTGGGCGCTGTGTTTCCACACCGTCGAGGGAGAGAGGGTGGTGGCGGCGAGGGAGGGGGGAGGCGACGAGGCGACTCGGCCGGTCTCCGGAGCAACCTCAGCAGCGTCGACAGCCTCCCAAGGCGGAGCAGACGGGCGGAGTGGAGGCATATCTGCTCCTGGGCTGCTCCGGCCTCCGCCTACCAGCCTGGCGCGCCGCACGGGCCGCCGCTCCGCCGTCAGCGCAGCCGGGCATCGACGCTGTGCGCTGATGGCAGCGCACCGGGGGCAGACGGCGGCGAGGGGGCCGCGCCGAAAGACTCGGCTGCAGCAGAGGAGGATTCGCTCGCTCGCGATCTCGCGGAAGAGATTGGCACGCGGGAGTTCACCTCCGAGCTCTACGCGCACCTGCAGCGGCGACCTGACTACGAAACTTCTGAGCTGTACAAAGCTCTGCGGAACCGGATCGACGTCGTCGACCCAATCTACTCCAACCTGGAGGAGGCAAAGGGGCGCGAGGCGGCGGTGCCAACGCCCGGGCAGACCCCAGGCGAGATCATCGACCTGGTGCTGATCGCTCTCCGCGAGGACCGCGCGGATCGCAGTAACCCCGCCGCGGGCGTCGAGACTCTCATGCACGCTCCTCCAAGCCTAAGCCTAAGCCTAACCCTAACCCTAACCCTAACCCAACCCTAACCCTAACCCTATCCCTATCCCTAACCCTAACCCTAACTCTCATGCGCGCTCCTCCAAGCCGCCCTCCTGCCTCCTCCCGGCCCAGCCTGCCCCTCCCGCCCGCCGTCCTTGACGCGTGAGGAGCGTGCGGCCAGGCGCTTCTCGGGGCCCGGCTCGAGCATCCACATGGGCTCCTCGGCCACGGCTCCGGCGCTGCTGCCGCACTCTCACGAGACATGTCGAGGACGCGTCGGGGACATGCCCCACAGGTCACGGCTCCGATGCTGCTCGGGTACTTTCAAGACTCAAAGTGCCGCCTCGCGCGCCTCTCCTTTTCGCCAGAGGGGGAGTCGAGGGCCTCAACACACCTCCTCCCCCCGTGCTTGTGTTCGCAGGTACGCTGTGCTGCTGGACTGGGTGTCGGTCTCGTACCCGAAGAAGCTCGAGCTGTCCATCGACAAGAAGAAGGCGCTGCAGCAGTGCCTAAAGGGCCGTAAAGGGCCATAGAGCCGTAACACGTCTCCGAGGGATGGTTCCGTGTACCGGGTTACCCCTTAACTGCAGTGTGCAGAACGCACCCCCTTCCTCGACTGTGGGGGGGTGCGGGGTGCGCGGTCGCAGGGCCATAACACGGGTCTCCGCGGGCGTACGGCAGCGCTCCGGGTTTCCCTCAGCGGCGGAATTTTTCCCTCGCGCTTCCTTGGGCCCCCCTAGCAGCAGACCGCACCCCCTCTACTCGGAGCTAGTGGGGTGGGGTGGGGTGGGGTGGGGTGGGGTGGGGTGGCGGGTGGGGTGGGGGGTGGGGTGGGGTGGTGTGGGGGTGGGGTGGGGTGTGGTGTGGTGTGGTGTGGTGTGGGGTGGGGTGGAGTGTGGGGTGGTGTGGTGTGGTGTGGGGTGGGGTGGTGTGTTCGGGCTAGGGGGGTGGGGGCGGATTTGGGAGGGGGGGATGGGT
>NW_005201192.1:1191295-1194164 GCF_000372725.1 Emiliania huxleyi CCMP1516 | reverse complement strand
ATATATTGTAATTGTGTTGTGGTATGTTGTGTTGTGTTATGTTGTGGTGTGGTGTGGTGTGGTGTGGTGTGGTGTGGGGTGTGGTGGGGTGTGGTGTGGTGGGGTGGGGTGTGTGGTGGGGTGTGGTGAGGTGGGGTGTGGTGGGGTGGGGTGTGGTGGGGTGTTTGTGTGGGGCTTTTATTGTGCGCCTCCTGCTCCTCACGTCTCACGAAGGATGCATCAATTGGAGTCGGGAGAGAGGCGGAAGTCCTCCTCAATCTCGACCATGAGTTGCTTTCAGTGTAGATCGACCGTCTGCAAGGGTAGTACTCATTGGACACATTGCGGCCTCCGGATTCATATAGTAAGTGGTACCCTTCTTCCTTTCTGTCTCAAAACAACACTCTGCGGCGTTGGGTCGGCGTTGCTCTCTGGCGAGTACAGACCACGCCTCACTTTTTTACAGGGGGGGGTCCGTCTGGTTTTCGCTGCGCATGCTCGAGCCCTCGGCGAGGGCTTGTGCTGTGAATACGCAGGCGTGGTCAAGGTCTGTACTCGCCAGGGCGTTGCTCACTTCAAGCCCCGATGCGCGATGGCAGCGCACCTGCTCGAGATCGACGCGTCCGAGGCTTGCCGCTCCGGCCCTGGTTTGAGACGCTCGCGCGCGAGCGTGACACTGGTCACTGCACTGGCCACTGGGCCGGAGTGCCACTGCGCTGCGTGGGCGGCCGGCGGCTTCGGCGCGCGGGTGTGACGAGGAAGCTCGAGGCGGGACACATGAAGACGGAGGGACGAACGTTCAAATGAAACTCCGAAAATGAACATGTCCCTAAATAAATCTCATCTATCTCAGAGTTTGACTGTTGATTTACGCGGTTGTTAGTTCGAGCCCTGGCTGTTCTGCACCTTCTCCACCTTCAAACACGTAAAAACTTTTCCGCTCGAGCGTCACTAGGACTGAAAAAAGAATTTTACGAGGAAAAAGAAACTTCAAAAGCGGCGTGGCAGCTTCATCACACAAGAGGACCAAATCGCGCCGCTGTCGCTTCCTCGAACCGCGGCCTTTTCTCTACTACCTCGATGGAGCCTCCGCTGCCGCCGGACCGGCCTAAGCCCTCGCACGACTACGTCAAGGAGCAGCGAGCGAAGCTAGCACCGGCGGAGAAGGCTCGTTGGAGAAAAACTTCACTGGTGGCGGTGCACACTCCTCGACAGCCAACCTGCGAGTAGGCGCCACAGACGTGCGATGTCGCACTCTGCATCAATGCGGGCGGACTGCTCCCTCCCGCGGCGATGTTCGGTGCCGCCCAGCGACTGTCTGCCCCATCGGAAAGAATGCTGACGCTTCCCCTCGCTTCAGGCGTGTACCGCGGCTTGGCCAAGATCAAAATGACGCCGCGCAAGCCGAAGTGCGACAACGTGCTTGACAATTTCGACGTGATCGGCGGCGCTTCGGGCGGCACCATCGCGGCGACGATGTACTGCTACTCCAAGAGCAAGCCATCCACCTTCCTGGGCACGGACGATCCGGACCCGACCAAGATCACCGAGGCGAAGATGGAGGCTGAGCCCGCGCCCTACGGCAAGATGCTCACCAAGCCCGCACTCTGCTGCCCTCTGAGCACGTGCTGCCTACCTGTTGCCGCGTGGGCCTTGATCGACACAGTCCTCGGCACTCCCATCCGGGCCCTCGGCTGCGGCAAGTGGGTCGGCTGCGGCTGCTATCCATGCGCCACGGGCTTTGGTCTCGCCTTTGTTGAGTTCATGTTCGCCAACTTTATCTACCCACTCGGCATCTCCAGGGGCTCGACCGACCCACCATCGCGTCCGGAGGCTCCTCTTACCGGCCCCGCTATCGCCTCCTCCTCCACCCCCTATCACTCTGCCGCCGCTGCGCCCTGCCGCCGCTTACCTCACGTCTCTGCTTCACGCCATTTGCGTATGGGCAGGCGTATGGGCAGGCTCCGACCCCGCTCGGCCTCGCCACCATGGGCTCGCTCGCAGACGTCGCTCCTAAGGACTACCTCGGCATTGTCAGCGATTGGATGGTTGGGGCTTGGAAGAAAGTCTTCCACGACGACGGCATCGTCAGCGATTGGATCCCGGGGGTCAAGCAGTTCGACACGGTCAGCGTGGATGTCGAGGTGAAGGGCGAGAAGGAGAGCCTCACGCTGGGCCGCCCGCTCAAGACCGGCCTCGAGTACCAGTGGGCTGACGGCCAGTCCGGCAACGCGCGGGGCCTTACCTTTGTGCAATACGTCTTCACGCCGCACTCCGCTGCGACGGTGGCTGCCTCTCCTTGGCCCGCCGCCCAATATCTATCCCAATATCTATCCCATAACTCAGGCACTCGCAGCCAACGGCGGCGATCCCCTCACGGCCCTAGCCCGCCTCCCCTATCCTTCAAAGCGCCCTCCCTCGCGCACGCGCGCAGAAGTACGAGCCCCTCCCGCTCGGGGCCTCCAACTTCGACGACAAGCAGATGTACCTCCCGCAGAAAGGCTGTGGCCCCTGCCTCACGCAGCAGCGCACCGCGCTCTTCGACGCAACGAGCGTTCCGGCGCAGTCCTTCGTCCTTCCGCCCGCGTGCAAGCCCTTCGGCCAGCCGCCGACGGCGCGCCATCTGTCGCCGGAGGCGGTCCTCGCCATGAGCGGAGACTTCGGCGGCGCTGCGGGCTTCGTGAACGTCCTTCCGCGTCTCTTCCGCCCCTTCGACTTGACGCTCCGCATCAAGACGGCGGAGCAGCCGGGGAACGAGGAGACTTGCTTCTTCGCGGACGGGGGCGTGATTGACACCACCGCCGTCACCGCCGTGGTCGCAAAGGGCGCGCGAAAGGTCGTGGCGGTCATCACAAACCTCGGGCGGGCCCCTTTCGGCCCGAAGGGAAAC
>NW_005201192.1:1187980-1191001 GCF_000372725.1 Emiliania huxleyi CCMP1516 | reverse complement strand
GGCGTGAATTGACACACCCGCCTTTACCGCGGGGTTTCAAAAGGGGCCCCAAAAGTTTGTGGGGGTCTTCAAAAACCTGGGGGGGGCCCCTTTGGGCCCAAAGGGAAACCTGGAGGGGAACAAGGGGAACATTGGATCCCTCCTCCCCCTTTTGGGGGCAACACCCCCCCCAAGGGAGTTGCTGGCCGGGCCAAACGTCCCGCCCAAAGGAAAAGGCATTGGGCCAACCATCATGAACCAAATTTTCAACAACAAGGAGGCAGGCCGTCAAGCCCCCCCCCTCCCCCCCCTTTGCCCTGAGCTTCGCCCGCGCGCACAGGAAAGCTTCGACGTGAACGGCACCGCGAAGCTGGTCTCCCCGCAAGAGGTAACCAGCTTCCAGGGCATGGGCCCGCTCGACTGCCTCGTTTTCCAGATGAAGGAGTGCTACAAGAGGGGGGAGCCCCTCGTGGCCCCCCTCAAGGGGGGCAGTGGTGGCCACCCTGGCCCCCCCCCCCCCCCCGCCTCGCACCCCTCTGGGCCTGTCGTCCCGTGGCAGGGGCTCAAAGTCATCGACAACCCGTACCACGGCACGCACTTGTCGCAAGAGAACGTCGACCTTACCGTCCTTTTCTACGCGCCGCCCAAGCGCTGGATGGACCTGATCAACCGCAACCCGGAGCTCAACCCCGAGGCGATGGCGTACTGCAGCGAGTACCCCGACGCGGACGCTGTTGTCACGGGGATGAAGCCGCTCGGCCTTTACAAACTAGGGGGAGACCCTCCCTATTCCCCGGCCAAGCACAACATGTTCGACGAGAAGAACGGCAAGGCTCCGTACAAGAACTTCCCCGACGGGAAGGGCCTCTCCGAGAATGTGCTTCCCGTGAAGGCCCTCTCCTTCCCGATGGCCAACCTTTTCGGCTACTGTGGCGACTACATCGTCCAACGCTCGCCCCTCCTCGATCGACTCTTCACGTCGGAGCCGTGAGGTGCACGGCGGCGCCAACCGCTCGCCAGCGAGGGGTCCCTGATGCGCCACGTCGGTCGACGCCCTCGCCCCTGCGCTCCACCAACGACGCCGTCGCTGTCCTCGCCGACGTGACCGTGATTCGAGGCCGCCCATCCGCCATTGGATGCAGCCGAGATGCAAAATCCATATCCAAACCCGCCGTTTTATATATCTCCAACCGAGCTGTCCCCCCCTCGGACACGTCCCTCCCCTGTCCTCTCGACTGCTTCCCTCTTTTACATACATAAAGCTCGGCTCACCTCTCGACAGGAAACGAACACACACGTATACACGCACACACAACGCCGCAACCCAGTGGCAAGGTTTCCGCGCCTTGGTAGTTGTCGGGCACATATATCTGGACACCCCCGTCCCCCCCCCGTCTTCCTCACATGCGCACGATTTCACACGCGATTCACTCCTCCTCCTCATCGACGCGGTCGAGTCCGGCTCCGGCCAACCGCAGCCGCCCCCTCCTGCCTGCGCGGCTGCGCGACGACGGCGGAGCGAGGAGCACGCGGCCGTGCACGACGCACGTGCTGGCGGCGGCGGCACCCGGTCGCTCCTATAAGTGGACACTCCTATACCGGTGAGCCAGCGGGCAAGGAGCGGTGCGGCGGCGCGGGCGGTGCGAGCGGGAGGAGAGCCCGAGACCTGCAGCCGCAGCACTTTGGAGCGGGCGGCCTCCTGCTGCTCGGCGGCGGCCGCCGCGGCCGCCGCCGCCACCATCCGTGCCCGCGCCGCCTCCTCCGCACGCCGGAGGAGCACGTCCGCGTATGACGCGCCGGGCGGGGGCGCTGGCGCCGCGGGAGCGGCCGGCGCGACGCGGGGCCATCCTCTTGCCGTGGTGAAGGAGGCGAAGGTGGAGGCGCTGGCGACACTGTCGCCGTCCGCCTCATCCAGGCCACCGCGCGGGCGGGGGCTCTCGAGCCCGGCGAGGGAGACTGCAGAGAGGCGAGACAGCTCGACGACTGAGGCGGGGTGCGCCGGCATGCGGCAGTTGGGGCAGCTCGGGCTCGTGCTCAGCCACTGGTAGAGGCAGCCTATTCAGCCCGCATCAGTCCTTCATTCCTTCACCGGCGGACCCAAGCTCAGCCACAGAGAGGTGCAGCCGTGGTGGAAGAGGTGCTCGCAGTCGCGGATCGACACCACGCGGCCGGCGCCGAGTGGCTCCCAGCAGACGGTGCAGGTCGTGTCGGCGGCGTCGGCAGCGTCGGCGGCGTCGGCGGCCGGCTCGTCGCCGTCGCCGGCGAGTGAAGGAGGCGCCGATGGGCGGACCCACACAGCAGTAGATGCGTGAGATCCTGGAAGAGACCAGTCGCTCGTTCCGTCGCAGCTGCTGACGCTGGTCCACGCGTCGTCGTCGCGCTCCCGGGCTGCGACTGCACGTCCCGCCGCTGCCCTCCGGCCGCGCCCGCAGTCCGCGATGCCTGGCAGCCGCCAGTCCTCCTCCCGCGCACGAGCCTCCCAGCGACCAGACTGTCCTGGCCTCCTGCCCCGGCCTCGCGTCCGCGACGTCGGCCCTGCAGGCGGAGCCACACTCGGCACGAACGCAGCGGCGAAAGGGTTGAGCGCGGACATTTCGGCCAGTACTTCCAGAAAAAAAGATTTTTTGGTCGCCCCACGGGGTCCCAAATCTCTCCCCCTTCAGCTAGCCTCAGACAAGATTTCCCTGGGGGGGGGGGGGGGGGGGCGGTAGGCTGGCCGGTTGGCGCGAGAGCGTGTGTGTGTGTGTGCAAGAACCTTTTCTTTTTTGATAATTCGAACCTTTCTTTTCTGAACCGCCTTGTTCCAGTGCACCCAGCCCCGTGCCTAGTGTGAATGAGCGTGCCTGTCGCGCTCCCAGGCCGCGGTTTTGACCGCGCAAGACATAAGGGTGGCTAAGGGCTCTGCCCGCAAGGCGCCCGCGTCGCAGACGCGTGAGATCCTCCGGAGAGCGGCGGACGTGCTACAGAACAAGCTGACGCGGGCCCAGTATCTCGAGGAGGTGACTTGGACCACCAAGAGCTGGCTGGGGCTGCAGAAGCAGC
>NW_005201192.1:1169874-1173493 GCF_000372725.1 Emiliania huxleyi CCMP1516 | reverse complement strand
CCCCCGCCCCCGCCCCCCACCGGCCCTCTCTCCGCGGGCGGCGCGGATGGCTGCGACGGCAGGAGAGGGTGCGCGACGACACGGCGCAAAATCACTCGCCCCCGCGCTGGGCGGCGCAGAGATCGACAGCGATCATTTTACGTGTGCGTGGGACGCAACTCTCTGGCCCAGCGTCAATACGCGATCTGAGAGAGCGCGCGTAGCAGCCAGAGCCGGTCGGCACTGCTTGAAAAATGAGACGACGACTACAGATCTCGCCTCACACCAAGACGTTGTTTACAGCACATCGTTCGGGGCACACATCGCTTCCAGGGCGTACTTCTACTTTCACCACATGCTGGGGGGGGGTCCCGACCCCCCCCCAGCGCCTTCACCACATAAAACGGGCCGTGTAGTCGGCGGGAGGGGCGAAGGGCGCCGCCAGCGGGTGGAGCGGCTGCGCGGCTGTCGTGCGCGCGAACGACGGCGGCGGGCCGTGCGGGAGCGGCGGCGGGCCGTGCGGGAGCGGCGGCGAGATGTGAGGCGACGGAGCAACGTCTCGGGGCAGCGGTGGCAAGCCGCGTGGCAGCAAATGAAAGCCAAGGGGGGGGACGGCGCGCGGAGCCCCCCCCTGCATGTACTGCCGCCGCCATTGCTGCCATTGCATCTGCATCTGCTGTTGCTGCCATTGCGGACGCCAAGCCTCGTCTGCGGGAGGCGGCGGCAGGCAGCGCGGCATCTGCTGCTGTCGCCCACGCACCTGCTGCTGCTGCAGAGCGTGGGCCCCACCTGCCACCGCCCCCCTCGCGTCGGGACCGGCGCTGAGCGGCAGCGGCAATGGCGGACCCCCCGAGACAGCCGCCACGCGAGAGCCGTCCGAAAAGGTGTACTCGGACGTCGCGTCGACCCACGGCGCCTCGCGCCTCGCACAGGGAAGCAGCCCGCCCGCCCGCCCGGCGGAATTCAGAGAAGGCGGGGCAAACGACGGCGGCACCGGCGGCGGCGGCAGTCCGTGCGAGGTGGCCGTCGTCGTCGCCGCCGCGTTGCTCGCTCGCTCTTGCTGCCAGTCGTCGGGCACGTCAAAGGGGCGCGAGTCCCCGCCTGCCACCGGCACCGGCACCGGCACCGGCCGCCCGCTTTCACCGCCGGCGGCGACGCGCATGGGCTCCTCCGCCGCCCTGGCCTCCTCCGCCTTGCGCTTGATGTTGGCGCGCGTCGGCCAATTCGTGCGCCTCGCCTCCTGCCACGCCGAAATCTCCTCGGGCGTCTCGAGGCGCGGCGCCGCGATGCCGCCGCCGCCGCCCGTACCGAGCGTGGCGGCTTCCTCCGCCTCCTCGAGCGCCTCCGCGACGTCGCGCCCGACCTCCGCCGACTCGGTGCCAGAGCAAGCGGCAGAATGGGCGGCTAGATGCGCCACCATCGCCCCTTCTCCCATGGGGTTGTCGACAAGCGGCAGAATGTATGTACGCCAGAACTTGCTGCCGCCCCCTCTACCGCCGCCGGCGCTCGGCGTGACCGGCGGCACCACGGACGCGGGGTTGTGGTGCCCGCGCAGCTGGCAGAGCTCGACCCAGTGCCCCGACTGGTTGCACTTGCGGCAGACGTAGCCGGCGGGGGGCGGAGGCCGCTCCGCCGCGCGCTCTCGCGGGGCGAGCGGGCAATCGGCGATGAAGTGGCCGGGGCTGCTGCACATTCTGCAGACGTAGCCGTCCGGAGGCCCGCTTTGCTTTCCTTTGCCCTTAGGACGCTTTGCGCCTCCGCCGCCTCCGCCTCCTCTGCCGCCGCCGTCGACCGCGCCCTCGCCCGCGTCGCTCGCGGCGTCGGCGGACGCGTCGTCCCTCGGCCGCTTGCTCTGACGCGGCAGCGGGCAGTCTCCGATCCAGTGGCCCGGCTGCCTGCAGTTGTGGCAGAGGTACCCCGTGGGAGGCACCTTCCGAGACACGTCCGAGACACCTCCCGAGACACCTCCAAGACACTTCCGAGGCACCTCGCTGCCGCGCGCCGGGCCGCCTGCGCGCCCCTCCGACGCCCCGGCGGGGAAGTTGACGCTTCGCATCGCAGCCCGCTCCTCCTGCAGCGGGTCGCCAAACTCGAGCATCGCTGGCGGTGAGCGCGACGGCGACGACGGGGGCGGCGGCGGCACCGCTGGCGGTGAGTGCGACGGTGACGACGGCGGCGGCGGTGGCACGGCACACTCCGCCCGTGCTGCTGCCGCAGGAGCCGCCCGTGCTGCGGCTGCCGCTGCCGCTGCCGCTGCCGCTGCCGCTGCCGCTGCTGCCGCCGGTGCCGGTCCCGGCGCCGCTGCTGCCACCGGCACCGGGGCCGGTCCCGGCGCCGCTGCTGGTGCCGCTGCAGCCGCCGGAGCCGCTGCTGCCGGTGACGGTGCCGGTCCCGGCCGCGCATGCTTGGTAGCAGACGCACTGGGAGGCTCGGCTGTCGGCGGCGGACGCTTGTCGGCTGAACGGAGGGAGGTGGCGGCAGCTGCCACGCTGAGGGGCGCGTCGGGCGCCAAAAAGGGGACCATCACGGTGATCGTCTCGCCGCCGCTTGTGACCCGCCCTTCCTTGATCGCCTTGCTGGCGGCGGATTTCGAGCTGCAGAGCCCGCGTGCCACGAGGAGGTTGACGACGCGTTGCTGTACGGCCTTGCGTTGGGCGCGCGACTGCTCAATCAGCTGCTCCTGGGCGGCATCGCTGCCGGCGGCGGCGACGGCGGGGCAGTCGCGAATGTGATGGGACGCGATGACCCCTTGCATGCCGCAGACGACGCACGCGGGCGCGGGCTTGAGCGCCGCGGGCCCCGCATCCAGGATCCCGACCAGTTGTTGGCCGTCGGGGGTGACAGCGAGACGCGCGTCGCCAGGCAGCTTTTGCCCGGGGGCCTTGACCACCTCCCCGCGTAAGCCCGTGCGCACACGCCCGGCCTTGACGAGCTGTTTCGCGTCTTCTTTGTTCTTGCAGTGGCCGTGCTGCACGAGGAGGTAATCAACGCGCCATAGCCGCGGCGGCGGCTCCCGCGCGAGAGCCCGCAGCTCCCGCTCTCCGTGCGCAAACCGACAATTCGCACCGTCGGCGCATGTCCCATCGCGCTCCCAGTTGCGGCAGACCCTCGTCTTGAAGAGATTCTCGGCGGGCCGTCGCTGATCGGTCTTCTGCGGCGACCACCCGGGCCGCAGCATCTGCCGTTCTAGCGTTTCGATCTGCCGCAGCTGGGTCGGCTCCGGGTGATTGTACCGACACCTCGAGCCGAACCGGCACGCGCCGTGCTGCACGTAGAAGGCGCACGGGCTCGCACCGGGCCGCAGCGGCAGGCCGAGGCTGTTGAGCGGCGCCTCGGCCTGAGGCATCTGCGCGAACGTTGTGGAGGCAGCGGCGACGGAGGCAGAGGCGGCAGAGGCAGCGGCGGCGGAGGCAGGGGCGGTAGAGGCAGAGGCGGTAGAGGCAGAGGCGGTAGAGGCAGAGGCCGTCGCTGTGGGAGGCTGATATTCGCCGACTGCCCGCGTGTACGCCACCGCCGCCTCCACCGCCGTGTCAAAACAGCCAAGGTAAACATCCTTGCCATCCACGCTGCACCGCGCCCCGAAGCGGCCAGAATCCTTGAACACGCCCCTGTACCCGGTGCTGCTCTTGCTGGAAAAGGT
>NW_005201192.1:1168787-1169774 GCF_000372725.1 Emiliania huxleyi CCMP1516 | reverse complement strand
GTGTCTTTGCGTGAAGGCTTCAGTGTGTGAAGCCTTCAGCGTGAAGACTTCGTCAGTGTGAAGATCAGTGCTGCGCTCCGATTACCGCGTGAACTACATGGGCTGCGAGTGCAATGACTACGGCTGATTGCAGCGCAGCACGCATCCTCTCGGGTGCTCGTCGGAATACAAAGAGGACGTGATTCTAGCGCCTCTCGCCGCCAAGCGCTGCAGGCAACGTAGTCGGCGTAGGTGCCGCTGCCGGGGAAGGCGGCGACGCGCCGGCCCAGGAGCCCGAGCGTCGAGACGCCGCCTCCGGTTGCGACCACCACGCCGCTGCACTCCTGCCCGGTCGGCAGCGGGTACTCGCCCTTGGCGCTCCTTGCGCGCCAGGCGCCGTAGTCGGACGGGTTGATCGAGGCAGCGCACACCTTGATGAGCACCTGGCCACGCTTCAGCACCGGAAGCGGCGCCTCCTCCTCGACCACCACTCTGGCGAGGGCGAGGTCCGCGTTGGGCTCCACGACCACCAGCCGGCGCATCGCCTTTGGAAGATCCTTGCCGCCACGACGGCGGCAAGCGAGCAGCAGGAGGCAGCCGAGGGCGCCAAACGCGAGGGAAGCCCAGACGGCGTCGAACTGCATTGCTGAGTGGTGGATGCGGTGGCAGTGAGGATCTTCCCTCGCGCTGCAGGTGGTAGTTCGCACGGCCTGTGCCCCACCTGCAAGGCGCAGGGTTCCAACTTTTTCCGGGGTATGGTATGGTGTTCTCACGGCCCAAGGGTGGGGGGGTATGGTCCTGACCGCCCAAGGCTAGCCCTACCATACCCCAAGCAGGTGTTCCAAGAGGCGGGGGGTATGGTCTCGAGGTGGGTTGCGTGAGCCTACCATACCATACCCCGCAAAAAGTCCGAACCCAGGGTTCGCGACGGCGAAGACGGGGCCGCAGGCAAAAAAAAAGTGTCACTAGACGCCGTCGCCGACTGTCATATGGTGGCTTGCTCCGGCT
>NW_005201192.1:1154702-1167462 GCF_000372725.1 Emiliania huxleyi CCMP1516 | reverse complement strand
AGAGGCTTCACCACATGCTAGGGGGGGAGGTCCGACCCCCCCCAGAGGCTTCACCACATGCTAGGGGGGGGGGTGGGTAGAAGTGCGCCCCCCTCCCTGGAAGCGATGTCCGCCTGCTCCGCGCGTCCCGGGATGAGAATTCCGACGGGCGCGGGGATATCGGCAAATCGGGGCCGGTCCGAAGCCGATTCCCCATTCCCGCCCCGGGCAGCCCCTGTGGGCGGATTTTGAGATTAGTAGAACGGTCCCTTGTGTCACTGGTGCGCTTGGTCCTTCTTTCATCTTCGAAGCTATTTACATACCACCTCACGCTGGATGCTCAGATGAACTGTATCGTCGTCGTCGTCTCTAGCCAGTCACTCTAACTCTCAGAGATGGGCTAAAGAGGATCCGGAGCGCGGTAAGACTCTGGGGCTCTCTCCGAAGGGAGCGTAGCGTACGCGGAGGGAGCTCAGAGTTTCCCCGTTCTCTGGAACCTCTTGGAGCACGAGGAACTCGCAAGAGACGAATGCGGTTCGATCGGGCGGTAGATGAGGGGTGGTGGTGGGTCGCTTTGAGAACTGAAAGGTAGGCGCCTGTCTGAGCAGGAGCCGACGCTAGTCGAGAGCGGTGTGAGAGCCTCGTGGCGCTCGGAGGTCCCGTACAAAACGGCGGTCAGCAGAAGGCGCGGGGTAAGGGTTCCCGCCCGCTAGGCTGCCCTCTGCGCCGAGGCTCGACCCGCTTCTCCTCAGTTCACTAGCACAAACTGAAGTTTGTTTATCGATCAACACTTTCGATAGACCGAAAGTAAGATCGTTCGGTGCAGAAACGCCGGCCATGCCCATGTAACGCACTTGTGCTCGCTTTTGGTTTAGAAGTGTCTCCAAGTCTTCTGGACCCATCGATGGCCGTCGCCTCGACGCCGCTCGTCGCGGCACCATCGTGCCCGGCCTGGGCGAAGCGTCGTCGCGGGTTCCCGCCGCAGTTCGACGGCAAGCCGTGCGAGCCTGCCGAGGAGGAGGACATGTGGCTGTGCAGAGCCGACGGCCGCGCGCGCAGCACCGCCGACCTGAAGCGCCTGGCGACCGCCGCTCGGGTGCGAGCGAAACGAGCAGGAGATGCAGCCGCCGCGAACACGCGCGATCGGCAGGCGCGCGACCAGCGCCGCCGGCAGCGTGAGCAGCACGACCGGCGCGCAGCGCCGGCGGTCGCCAAGACCGTGCGCCCACAACGCGGCCAGTGCGGCTGCCCGGCGCACGCGGTGTGCGGCATGTGCGTCGACCAGGGCAAGCTCGCCGCGGCCGAGCAGGCGGCCATCGACCTGGAGACGCGCTTCCACGCCTCGACGAACGTCGTCATGGACCTGGAGCGGCCCGAGGACGAGACGGCGGCGCTGCTGCAGCGCTGCGTGCACGTCTCCGACGAGACGAAGCGGCGGCTGCTGGGCGAGTGGAGCGACGAGCGCATGGCGCACGCGCTGCCGCTGCACGCATGCGCCTCGTGCGGCGTGCGCGACCCGTCGCTGACGTACACGCGGGTTGACGTGTCGGCGCTGCCGCGTACTGTGTCTGTGCGCGTAGCCGGCGGCGAAGACGAGACGCGGCACGTGTTTGAGCTCTCGCCCGAGCAGTGCGCTAAGTATCGAGGTCTTCAAAACAAAAAGGTGCGCCTTGCGTTTCCCAACGGCGCGAGCAACGACCGTCCCAACGGCGACGGTACGCACGAATTCCGCGACACCGACATCTCGCGCGTCATCAGTTGCTGGGAGTCGGACGACCGCACGCTCTACCAGAAAAGGAGTTGCGGTGTTGATCGCCGCGGGAGCCCTCTTATCACCTACTGTACACACCATGGCGCCGTCGACAGGCAGATATTCGCAATCGCCTGCGCTGCTGATGCTCGCGATCGACCTAGCCTGCGCCACCACCAGTCTACTCGCCGCCGACGCAGCAGCTGCCGTCTCTCAGCCTCAGCTCTTGACGAGGCGCGTGCTCGGCAGCCTCCTGCTACATCCCGTCGCGGCGGCGGCGGCACCGCCCGCCTCCCAGGCGCCTTCGCGGCTGTACGAGGCGGTCGCAGCACGCCGCCCGTCGGACTGGACGGCGGCAGAGCGGCCCGCGATCGACGCTCTGGTGGAGGAGGTGGCGGCGCTGCGCGCACCGTGGCGCCAGTCGGACCTGCGCGGCGTGTGGCGATTGGCGTACTTGCTGCCAGGGCCGGACGGCGCAGGCGTCGACCGGAGGGTTCCCTTCCCAGAGTTGCCCTTCAACGACAACTTCCAGGAACCGCTCGCCCACACCACGAACCTGCGCCAAGAGACCCTCCTCTCCACTCCTCTCCACTCATCACACAACGACACCACATTGCACGCGGACAGTTGAGGACGGACACGCAGCGCTCGAGAGGCCGGCACCAAACAAAGACAAAGCGTCCCGGTGTGCCGCACATTGTGACGACGCCGCCGCCTCTCTCCAGGTGTTCGGCGCGTCCAGCGTCACGAACGTCGGCGAGCTGCTCGGGCCCTCGCTCGCGGTGCGCGTCGGCGGCGCGCTGTCGGAACAGGAGAGCTGGGAGTCCTCCCTAGGCCGTCCCCTGCAGCTCCCTTATCCTCACCCCTCCTGCAGGACGAGGCCGTCACCGCGGCGCCGAAGCGCTTCCGCGCAGACATCACGCGCGGCAGCCTGTGCCTTGGCGGCGACGTCGACGAGGGTGGCGTGTGCGCACCTCTGCCTATCCAGGGGGTTGGCCTTTTCGACGGCCTCTACTTGGACAAGCGGCTGCGCATCGGGCAGAACCTCAACGGGGGAGGTGCACGCATCGTGCAGGTGCGCGTGCGGTGACTCCGCGAGACCGTTCTGAGATATATCTAAGAGCGACGGTGCACATGCACATGCACATGTGCATCTGCATGTGCATGCACATGTTGCACATGCGCATGTGCAAGTGCATGTCCATCTGTATCATTTTCACTGAATCCTGATGGCACATACAGCGCGATTGGCGATCGTACAGGTAAGGTAAGGTAAGGTAAACTTCTCCACACACACGAGGTGTGGTGGGGCGCAAGAGGGGGGGCAACCCTCGCGTCTCCACCACCACGTCTAACGACAGGAGCCCCGCACGGCATTCAAAGTGCAAGGCCCGGTGCGCGTGTGGGTGAGCGGTGTGTGTGTGTGTGTGTGTGTGTGTGTGTGTGTGTGTGTGTGTGTGTGTGTGTGTGTGTGTGTGTGTGTGTGTGTGTGTGTGTGTGTGTGTGTGTGTGTGTGTGTGTGTGTGTGTGTGTGTGTGTGTGACCTTTTAGAATTCTTTCGCACAGCTAGCTCGCACTATCTAGATGGAGTAAGTAAAGTAAGGTATTGCAATATGTATGTAAGTAAGACTCACGCGCTCGCTCACACACAACTCGACCAACAAACAATACATGAGGACTGCTCTGTCGGCGTTTCAATCTTATCGGCAACAAAGTCGGGGGAGCGCGACGTGGACGCAGCCGCTCGCGTTCCGCAAAATCGGCGTTTCACCTTATCGGACGTCCCTGAACAACTGCTTGCCATCTTCCACAACCGCGATGCTCCGCTCGACTTCCGCGTCCCGCTCCATGACGACCCGTTCGGCCCTCCTCGCGCTCGGCCGCGCTCGCCCGCTCTCTGGACTCCGCTCGACTTCCGCGTCCCGCTCCATGACGACCCGTTCGGCCCTCCTCGCGCTCGGCCGCGCTCGCCCGCTCTCTGGACTCCAGCGCCTTGCCGCGCCCGCCCGGCTGCTCAGCAGCGGCGGCAAGGGCGGCGGCCTCACCGGCGACCATTCGTGGAGGCAGCAGAACCACATCTGGGACGAGCAGGAGATTGTTGAGCGCATGGCCACAGCCGACGACAAGCACGTCCCGCAGAGCCTATCGGAGAGCGTGCTGCAGAAGACCGTCCGATTCTGTTACCACGCGTTCAACTTTGCCACCGGGTACAACCACGCCGACCCGCCTACCTCCTCCATCGGCTACCGTCTCATCATCCTCGAGTCGGTCGCCGGCGTGCCTGGCATGCTCGGAGGCATGTTCCGTCACTTCCGCTCGCTCCGCCAGCTTCAGCGCGACCACGGCTTCATCTTCACCCTCCTCGAGGAGGCCGAGAATGAGCGGATGCACCTAATCGTCTGCATGGACTTCTTCGAGGCCGGCCCCGTCACGCGGCTGGTGGTCAGCGCGGGGCAGGTGGCGATGACGCCCTTCCTCGCCTCGCTCTACCTGATCCGGCCGCAGCTGCTCCACCGCTTCGTCGGCTACCTCGAGGAGACAGCCGTCCACACCTACACCAACATTGTGCACACCACCGAGACGCCCGGCACAAGGCTGCACGCCGCGTGGCACGCCACCCTCGCACCGGCCGAGGCGATCGAGTACTGGAAGCTGCCGAGCGACGCGCGGTGGGTCGACTGCCTCAAGCGGATGCTGGCCGACGAGTCGCACCACCGAGACGTCAACCACGCGATGGCGTCCATGACGGACGAGCAGCTGCTGGGCGAGAGCAACCCGTTCATCCACGAGCACATCGCCGACCACGACGCCGCGCTCAAGCGGCACGCGGAGAAGGTGCTGAAGCGCGCGCTCCGCAACGTCCTCGACGAGCAGAAGGTCCGCTCGCCGGAGGCGCTCGCGCCGCAGTGAACGCGTCTTGGTCGCTCAACCTCTGATGTCTGAAAAGCTAATCCGCATTTGTTTGGCTTGTTTTGCTTGCTGTGTGGGGGCGGTGGGTGGTATCTAGTGTAGTATGAAAGCAGATAAAGCAGTTCATTTTCCAGACGCCGCTCTTTACGCGGGTTGTGCGTGCGTGTTGTCTAGCCACACAACGACTTACACACAAGAACACACAAACTCAAGGGGGGGGAGGGGGGGGGATGGGATGGATCACCTGCCTCCCGGCCTGCTCAACGAGTTCCTCTGTTGATTGTTGTAAAATTCTTTCGATCAGAGAAGAAGTTGAACACGCTGCCTTGCGGCCGCTCGCTTGCTTGCTGGCTGGATAGGGCTGGGGTCCGTTTTCACGCCTATTATTTTTTTGCGTTTTCTTTATACATAGGTTGATAAGAAACAAGAAGCTCTTCACGCAAAAACACAACCCGAGCCCAAGACGCACAAGCACAAGCATGTCCGAGGCCATCCCGCGATCATCGACATATCCCCGTTCCTGGCCTGCTCACGGACCAGCGGTGCGCCGTTGACAGAGCAGGCTCTCGATGTCTGCCGTCAGTGGCGAGAGGCCTTTGGCCGATGGGGATTTGCCCACGTCGTCGGGCACGGCGTTCCGGATGAGCATATTGAGGAGTGCTACGCTGCTGCCGAGCGCTTCTTCGCGCTGCCGATGGAGGACAAGCTCAGCGACTGCGTGAGGGCCGCGGCCCATCAATGGGCGAGGGATGGGGCTACCGCGCGAGGCATTACACGGCCGAGGGACTCGAGACCGTCGCCGCCACCGAAAGGGTCGGCGTTCCAACCGGCTTCAATCTCCAGGGCGAAGCTCCGGCGCGGCCGACGGACATAGTGGAGCACCTGCTCGTGTGCATCACTCCGACGCAGACCTCTTTCCGCGCTCGCTGCCCGAGCTCAAGCCCGCGACGCACCGGTACTTTGGGTCCGTGCAACGGCTGCTGCAGGCGATCATGGAGATCACGGCGGTCTCCGTCGGCATGCCGCGCTCCTACTTTGCGCGATTCTGGGGTGCCGACGCCGGGGCGGGCGGCACGAGCCCTCACAACATCCTTCGCCTCGCACACTACCGCAGCCAGGCGGGCATGCCGCCGAGGGCGAACCAGCTTCGTTATGGCGAGCACACCGACTTCCAGGGTTATACCCTGCTCTGGCAGGACCACAACGCGAATGGTGGCTCGCAGACGGCGCCCGACGGAGTGCCGCCAAAGGGCGGGCTTCAGGTGCGCGACCCGCAGACGGGGGCGTTCCTGGACGCGCCGCCGCCGCCAAAGGCCTTCACCGTCAACGCGGGTGATCTCATCCAGTGCTGGACCAACGACGTGCTGCTCTCGAACACGCACCGCGTGGCCAACCCGCCGGCCGGCGATGGCACAGCCCGCGTCTGCCTGGTCTTCTTCGCGGGCCCGCACCCCGACACCATCGTCGAGTGCCTGCCGACATGCACCGACCGCGAGCGGCCGCCACGGCACGCCCCGGTGAAGGCGGGTGCAACCACTTAATACGGAAGCTGGACGTGTCACTCGCCCCGACCGTCACCAGCACTACCGTCCCCACAATTCTGCACACACCACCACCAACGTGAACATCTCTCAGATCCGATAACGTTGGGTGTGCGCGCCACGTTGTCTTGAGAGCGCTGGTGTGGTCGGATTCACTCGCCGCATGTACACGCATGCGAGCCGCCGACGGAGATCTGTATACGTATATACGTAGCTGTAAGAAGCTGTACACGTAAAATACAAAACGGACATCTCTACCAGAGGCGGAGATGGGAAGAAGGAGCAAGACCGTTCTTTGACTTTGTTCTGTAGCTGTGCGCGCGCGCGCCGGGGTGGGTTGTTAAATCTCACAGCCCCGGGATCGCCTCGCGGAAGCGCTCCAGCGGCACGTCGGCCGAGAGGATCGCCCGTGCTGCGCCCGCGACCTCGCACGACCCCTTCCAGCGCCCGCCGCCCTCCCAGCCCTCGCCGCCCACCTCGACAGCGGCTCGGCTGCTCGTCGAGTCGATGAGCACCTCCTCCTCCTCCTCTCTGGCCGTCACCCGCCACACGCGCACGGAGAGCGACCCATCGAAGCGCTCCCTCGCGGAGGCGGTCATGCCGTCCGAGGCGGGGCATCGCACCACCGAGGCCGCCTCGCCGTCGCAAGTGGCCTCCACCCGCACGCGCAGGTCGTCGAGCGCGCCCCGCACCGTCCAGCGACCCCACTCCACGTCCCACTCGCAGTTAGGGAAGGGGTAGAACTTGGCGGACTCGTCGTGCAGCGCCACCATGCAGGCGTCCTCGGTGCGGCCCGGCAGCAGCGGCTCGAGCAGCGGGTTGGACCGCTCGCCGCACGCGCAGGTCAGCGTGAGGCCGCGCGCCTCAAAGGCGTTGCACTGCACCCACCACCAGCGCCGCGGGAAGGCGCCGCCCCAGTTCTTCTCGGTGTAGCAGGGCGCGTCCCTAAACTCGCGCCGCTCTCCGCGCCACTCGACCCATCCCGAGGCGAGGCCGTGCGCCATCACCACCTGATACATGGGCTCAAAGACGGGGAAGGCGGCGAGCCAGCCAGCGGTCGAATACTGCTTGTCTCCCAGCCGACCGCCCCAGCCCACCTACCAAGCCATTGCAGAGAGAATGAGACTAGCGTTCACCTGACTTGTGCTCGGGCACAAGCCGTCGGCCTGAGGCGCGACCTCGTAGCTCCACCGGGCGGATCCATCTCGCAGCACGCCCTGGTGCCGGGTGCTGCTGAGCTGGAAACCGTCCTGCACGAAGCGGCCGAAGGCCGCTGGCGAGGCCATTTTCGAGAAGGCGACACCGCGAAAGGACTTGCCGAGAGCAAGCTTGCGGTCGTCGGCCCAGAAGCTCGCAGCTGGGCCTTCTTGCCATGTGACCGCCCCATCCGGACCGCACACCTGCATGTGGAAGCTGATCGAAAACCTGATCATCGCAAAAACAATACTGTCCCTTTTTGCTGTTCACAGCGAGGGACGGCCTCTGCGGCAAAGTCAAATCACCCCAACCTCCCACCTCCCACAGGCAAACCTTCGGCTACCGCTCAGAGGCTCGCCGCGCCCGTGCGGCGCGCCGAGGCGGCGCCGAGGCCGGCGCCTTGCACCCGGCCCGCGGCCGGCACCGCCTCGCCCCACAACTGAACGCCCTGCGGCCCCTGCGCAGGCGTACCACAGGCCGTCGCTCAAAAAGCGACGCCGGGTGTGGGCTGCTCCCTTGACCCGTCACCCGCCGCGCCCTCGCCCGGCCGCCTCACCGCTCACGGAGCGTGCTCGCCGCCGCCGCCGCGCGTCCCGCGCCGCCACGCATGCCCCTTGCCCTGACGCGCGCTCTGTGCAGCGGCGCAGAGCGCGCGTCCCTGGCACAGACGGAGCAGCGGCCGCGCCAGCGGTCGCTGCTCCGCCCCCGCCGTCGCGCGCGCCGCGCGCGCGCTGCCGCCGCCGCCGCCGCCGCCGCCCCCTCCTCGCCGTCTTCCCCACCCTACCCTCTGTTGCGCGCGCCGCGCAGCCGCGCTGCGCGCCCCCGCCCCCGCCCCCGCCCCCGCTCCCAAGCGCCCCTTCCCCGGTAGGTGTGCGTAGAAAGTAGAACCAATCGAGAGGTGGCAGAAGCCGCCGTGTGTGACACATATTGCGGCACGTGAGAGTGAGACAGAGCCCCGGCAGCGCCAGCGGCCAGCGCGCGCGCGCAGCGGCCAGCGCAACAGGCGTTTCAAACAGCAAACGGGACGGCCTGCGCAGCCTCTAACTATTTTACGGGGCAAACCGAGGCCGGGGGGTGGTAGAGGACACTCCCCCGGTTCTAACAAGGCCCGTGAACCACTTTTTCCGCGAGTCCCCTACCACCAAAGTACCGAATCCAGGGTTAGTAGAGGCGGCGCCGAACCGCCAGTTGGTAGAGATCGTCCCTGATTGGCTCTCCGTCCCACGTGGCAGGTGGATCTACAGGGCGTCGGTCGCTCTCTGGTATGACCATCGCGTTAAACGGACTGAGCCTCCTGTATTCATAATTACGGCTATTGTTCGTCATACGAAGCGTATTCAAGCCGCTAGACATGCCGAAATACACTCGCAAACGTTCGAACGTTATGCGAGCACGGTAAGCTCTATAAATGCGCCGAACCAAGAAGCCGATTGCCCGCGACACAATACGAGTGGCCGCGGCACTGGGACTTAGTGCGCGCGAGCGCGTCCGACGAGGCATGATACGAGTCTTACCAGAAAAATCGGACACGTCCTGGAAAGTACCACAATCCAGGAACCGTGACTCTGGGGCCGCCCACGCACTGCGCGATGCCCTACCCGTCCGGTATGCGAGTCGAGCACATCCAGCTGCTCGACAGACCACAGCGCGCGCCGGCCAGATTCGCCGTACCAGTGTCGCCCAGAGTCGACCTCTTCCTCGGCTGCAGGGAGCGCCCGGCAGTGCCCGTCAGCCTGGAGCCCCCGCCGCATGTGACGCTCGAGGTGATGTCTCGCGACGACGACTTCCTGCTCATACTGAGGCTCGACGACGGCAGTGTGACAGAGTGGCTCTCGGATTTCCGCAACTTCGTGCTCGACCAGTGCGAGGAGCGCCCTGGGCTGTTCGGGTTCCAGGGCCACCTCCTCGAGTCCGCGGTGCAGCCGATGGGCGTGGACGGCCACATCGCTGTCCGAGTGCCGCAAGACAGCTCGCCCTACCCGCCGCACATCCAGTTCGCGCAGCGAATGGTTGGGTAGTAGGGCTAGAGGGTCGCTCTACACTTAGCCTCTGCAGCGAGCGAGCGCTCAACTTAGCCCCCACACGGAGCCGGGCTCGGACTTAGACGCTGTATGGTCGGGGGCCATGAACTTAGACGACATAAGGCCAACTCCGGGCAAAACCCGGGTATACCTGAAAAGCCTCCAGGTTTACCCGAAATACCTGGACGCGTCCCACCAACGTATGCCGCGTATGCCGCGCACGACGCCATATCGCCTTCTCCCAGGGCCAGTGCGCTACTTGCGGCGCGCAACGCCTGCTCAAGTACCCCCCCCACCATGTGCTGCCGCTATGCGTGCCTTAAGGCGGCTGCGGCGAAGCGGCGGGCGCGGCATGCCGATGGCAGTGCGGACGATGCGGTTGCGATGTGTTCTGCTTCAAGATCGTGGCGGTGCTTGGCATGCACTTCTGCGATCCCAATCAGCTCATCGCAACGAAGCAGCGCAACAAGCTGGCTGCTGCCAACAAGGCCCTATGCTACCTCACGCGCGGATCGTTCAAAGAGGACCAGCACACACAGGCTTCACCGTCACGCGTTTGATTAAGCTTGAGGAGCTTCGTGTCATGTGAGAACTGTTTGGCTAGACGTCGCTCAAGAATGAAGGAGCAGCAACGAAAATCGGAAGAGGAGGATGCTGAGGCGGCGATTGCTAAGCATGAAGAGGATCCATCGCCCTCCGCAGGCGAAGAAAATTTGGGGGCTGCGCCGTATCGTTGATCACGGTGGGAGCCTCCTGGCCCCAGGCCGTGCCACGGCCGACTTAGCCGATGTAAGAGGCTCCCGCTGATCTTAGACCGCGCAAGCACTCCAGCGTGGCTAGCCACACTTAGACCCGTCCAGCCTCGAGGCTCAGAACTTAGACTACTACCCAACCAGTGCGCAGCGGCACTACTCTAGGTGCTCCACAAATTTCGGACACAACTTGTGCAATGGTTAGTGTGGCCACCGTCGTGCGCCTGCGGTTGAGGGCTCGCGAGTTTATTACCAAACTTAGGAGAAGAGCGCGCAGTACGCGCAACGCGTTGAATGCTTATAGTACGGGAGGCGAGGACCCTATGTGGTTACAATGGGTTCCAGACCATCTGGTGCGCCGCTACAAGGATATGCAGTATCAGAGGAAGCTCGGATATCACTGGCGCGAGATATCAAAAGGCAGGCGAAATCGCATACACGGTGGCAATACCTGGTACATGCCTTTCCATGATCCCCAGATGCTAAAACCTCCAGGGCATCCTTCATGGCAAGCACGGCGTATCTAGTATACTGACGAGTACCGCGAGCTAAGTGTGCGACCTAGGATTAGCGCTACAACTTCCGTCAAATCGGGGCCGACGGGGCCGACCGACCCCGGCTGGGCCGCGGCGGGGCTGACTCGGCCGACCGACCAGTGGACGCGTCCGCGGGGGGGGGAGAGGCCGTGTCCTGGACGCGTCCTATATATAGTAAAAATACATACATACATAAACAACAATCTCTCTCTCGCACATACTATCAGTACCACGCACACACATACTATCAGTACCATGCCTGGGCCACAATAATCGCACACGGGGAGCGGCTCAGGGACCCAGTAAGCCGCGGAATCGCCAAATGTCACAACCCGGCTCACCCAGGGCTGGACTTAGTCATGCTGTATATGCCGCACGTTACTCCCCAAACTAACGCCTTCGCGCCACCCACTTGGTGTCCTGTCTACCGCAGGCACACTGACAGGGGCGGCGGAGGCACACGCCGAGGGTGGCAGGGGCGGTGGGTGCAAGCTTTTTCATTTTTCTCTTTGCGACATCTCGCGTTCACTCTCGGCACGACCTCAGCGGTTCCCCCTCGTCGCCTACACCACAAGCCAGGTTGTCCTCCAGCTTGTGCCCGCCCGCGGCGCGGCCTCTCTGCTCCAGACACGGACTCGCCCTGGCTGCGCGCCGCTCTTTTGCCTCGCGAGACAGCGCACGAGACGTCAGCCGGAGCTCTCTGCCCGCAGGTGTGGGTCGACGGCGCGGAGCAGCGGCGGCCGCCCGCGTCGCCCGCCCCCGCCCCCCCGCCCCCGCCACGCCGCTGCGTGCTCGCCGCCGCCCCGATGGCCCGATCCCACACCCTCGCCGGCGGCGCGCCGCTTTTGCGCGCCGCCGCCTCCTCCCCTCCACCACACTGCGCCGCCTGCGGCTTGGGCGCGTCGCTCGAGTGCCCTCACCGCCTGCCCCTCTCCGCTCGCAGGTGCGGCCACCGCCGGTCGAGCAGCGTGGCCAGCATCTCTGCGCGCCACCGCGCCCGCGCCGCGCCCTGCCGCGCCACGCCCGCGCTAGGGCTCCGGGCCTGCGCTGCCCGCTCCGCGCTGGATTTGCCCATGCGCGCTGAGCGCCGTCCGCCGGCCGCCGCCGCATCCTCTATTTCTCCCCCCGCTCACCGGGCTGCCTCCGTCCGATCAGGTGCCGAGTCTGAGGTGCGCCTCGCTCTTCATCTCCATCTAGATGCCTCCACCCTTCCAACGTCCCCACAAAGAAACGCAAACACAGCCCACTTCCCTGTGCTGTGCGACTTCTCCTTCTACATCCTCTCCGTCATCCTCCTCTTCTTCTTCCTCTTCTTCTTCGCTCTCGACCTCCTCCTCCTTGCCGGTACGAGTCCCTCCTCCTCCTCGTATAATTGCATCGGCCTTCTCGTGTCCGCTCATCTCCGCCTTCAAGCTGTCGATGCCGGAGTCGATGCGCGACAAGTGCAAGTACTGGTTCACGTGGAACTTCGGCATGTCGGTCGCCTGGATCTGCATCCTCATCACGTGCGCTGCCGCCGCACCGCCGGCCCGACTCTGCACACACCCACACACCCACACACCCACCACCTCGCACCCCTCCCCCCCTCACCAACACCACCTCCCCCCGCACCGCCCTCCCCGCCAACCCCCTCGCCACACCCTTCTCCACTTCCCTCCACCCACCCGCCTCCCCACCGCAAGCCTTATTCCCCCCCCCCCCCTCCCAACACCCCCCCGCCCCAGGTGGCCTGCGTCCAGTCCACGTGCGTCGGCTGCATCCTCAACATCCCGGGCATCGCGATGGGCACCATCGTGCTCTCCTCCGGCACCTCCGTCCCCGACTCGCTCTCTCCTCCATCGTCGCGCGCAAGGGCGAGGGCGACATGGCCATCGCAAGTGCCATCGCAAACGTGCTCGGCTTTCAACGCTGCGCACCCCCCCCCCGAAAGCGGTCGGGTCTTCGGCGCCCGCGTTCTTCACGGTGATTCGCCCCGCTCGTGACCGAGCCGGACGACGGCGTCGGCGACATCGTCGCCGCGCCGCCGTCTTCAACTCGATGACCATCGTCGGCCTGACTGCATCTTTGCCGGGCA
>NW_005201192.1:1145495-1146199 GCF_000372725.1 Emiliania huxleyi CCMP1516 | reverse complement strand
AGGGTCGTAACGGACGCGTACGGGCAGGCGCGTGCACGCCCTGCGCCGGCGGCACGTACCAGGACGAGGAAGGCAAGACGGCGTGCGAGCCGTGCGAGGCGGGAAGCCACTGCGCTGTTGGCGCGGCGGCGGCGCTGCCGTGCGAGGCTGGCAGCTACTCGACCGCCACCAACCTCACCGCCGCGGGCGAGTGCACCGACGCCTCGCCGGGCCACTTCGCCACCACCGGCTCCACGCAGCAGACGGCGTGCCGCGAGGGCAGCTTCGCCAACGGCACCCGCAACGACGCGTGCGAGCTGTGCCCCGAGGGGTACTACCAAGATCAGCCCGCCGCCGCCGCCTGCGTCCGCTGCGCTGCTGGCAAGTTTTGCCCGGTGGGGTCGTCGCGCGAGCTGGACGCGCAGTGCGAGGCGGGCACGTACGCCAGGCTGACCGACCGGAGCGGCGACCCCGAGTGCCTCGACTGCCCCGCCGGCTCGTCGTGCGGCGGCGGGGCGGCGCCGCCCTCCGAGTGCTCGCCGGGCTCTTTCGCCGCCACGGCCGGCCTCTCCGAGTGCGCCAGCTGTGCGGCCGGGACGTACCAGGGCGAGTCGAACGCGACGAGCTGCCTTCCGTGCGTGGAGGGCAGCTACTGCGCCGAGGGCGCGTCGGCGCCGCTGCCGTGCGATGCGGGCAGCTACTCGACCGCCACCAACCTCACCGCC
>NW_005201192.1:1116059-1140674 GCF_000372725.1 Emiliania huxleyi CCMP1516 | reverse complement strand
AAGAAAAGAAAGGGGGAGGGCCGGGGGCATTTAAGACGGCACGTGCAACCGCGTGATATCAATCGGACTCAATGATGATTCGACAAGACGGCGTGCGAGCCGTGCGAGGCGGGAAGCCACTGCGCTGTTGGCGCGGCGGCGGCGCTGCCGTGCGAGGCTGGCAGCTACTCGAGCGCCACCAACCTCACCGACGCGAGCGAGTGCACCGACGCCTCGCCGGGCCACTTCGCCACCACCGGCTCCACCGAGCAGACGGCGTGCCGCGAGGGCAGCTTCGCCAACGGCACCCGCAACGACGCGTGCGAGCTGTGCCCCGAGGGGTACTACCAGGACCAGCCCGCCGCCGCCGCCTGCGTCCGCTGCGCTGCTGGCAAGTTTTGCCCGGTGGGGTCGTCGCGCGAGCTGGACGCGCAGTGCGAGGCGGGCACGTACGCCGAGCTGACCGACCGAGACGGCGACCCCGAGTGCCTCGACTGCCCCACCGGCGCGTCGTGCGGCGGCGGGGCGGCGCCGCCGTCCGAGTGCTCGCCGGGCTCTTTCGCCGCCACGGCCGGCCTCTCCGAGTGCGCCAGCTGTGCGGGCGGGACGTACCAGGGCGAGTCGAACGCGACGAGCTGCCTTCCGTGCGTGGAGGGCAGCTACTGCGCCGAGGGCGCGTCGGCGCCGCTGCCGTGCGTTGCGGGCAGCTACTCGACCGCCACCAACCTCACCGCCGCGGGCGAGTGCACCGACGCCTCGCCGGGCCACTTCGCCACCACCGGCTCCACGCAGCAGACGGCGTGCGCCAAGGGGTCGTACACGGACGCGTACGGGCAGGGCGCGTGCACGCCCTGCGCCGGCGGCACGTACCAGGACGAGGAAGGCAAGACGGCGTGCGAGCCGTGCGAGGCGGGAAGCTACTGCGCTGTTGGCGCGGCGGCGGCGCTGCCGTGCGAGGCTGGCGGCTACTCGAGCGCCACCAACCTCACCGACGCGAGCGAGTGCACCGACGCCACGCCGGGCCACTTCGCCGCCACCGGCTCCACCGAGCAGACGGCGTGCCGCGAGGGCAGCTTCGCCAACGGCACCCGCAACGACGCGTGCGAGCTGTGCCCCGAGGGGTACTACCAGGACCAGCCCGCCGCCGCCGCCTGCGTCCGCTGCGCTGCTGGCAAGTTTTGCCCGGTGGGGTCGTCGCGCGAGCTGGACGCGCAGTGCGAGGCGGGCACGTACGCGAGGCTGACCGACCGGAGCGGCGACCCCGAGTGCCTCGACTGCCCCGCCGGCTCGTCGTGCGGCGGCGGGGCGGCGCCGCCCTCCGAGTGCTCGCCGGGCTCTTTCGCCGCCACGGCCGGCCTCTCCGAGTGCGCCAGCTGTGCGGGCGGGACGTACCAGGGCGAGTCGAACGCGACGAGCTGCCTTCCGTGCGTGGAGGGCAGCTACTGCGCCGAGGGCGCGTCGGCGCCGCTGCCGTGCGTTGCGGGCAGCTACTCGACCGCCACCAACCTCACCGCCGCGGGCGAGTGCACCGACGCCTCGCCGGGCCACTTCGCCACCACCGGCTCCACGCAGCAGACGGCGTGCGCCAAGGGGTCGTACACGGACGCGTACGGGCAGGGCGCGTGCACGCCCTGCGCCGGCGGCACGTACCAGGACGAGGAAGGCAAGACGGCGTGCGAGCCGTGCGAGGCGGGAAGCTACTGCGCTGTTGGCGCGGCGGCGGCGCTGCCGTGCGAGGCTGGCAGCTACTCGAGCGCCACCAACCTCACCGACGCGAGCGAGTGCACCGACGCCACGCCGGGCCACTTCGCCACCACCGGCTCCACCGAGCAGACGGCGTGCCGCGAGGGCAGCTTCGCCAACGGCACCCGCAACGACGCGTGCGAGCTGTGCCCCGAGGGGTACTACCAGGACCAGCCCGCCGCCGCCGCCTGCGTCCGCTGCGCTGCTGGCAAGTTTTGCCCGGTGGGGTCGTCGCGCGAGCTGGACGCGCAGTGCGAGGCGGGCACGTACGCGAGGCTGACCGACCGGAGCGGCGACCCCGAGTGCCTCGACTGCCCCGCCGGCTCGTCGTGCGGCGGCGGGGCGGCGCCGCCGTCCGAGTGCTCGCCGGGCTCTTTCGCCGCCACGGCCGGCCTCTCCGAGTGCGCCAGCTGTGCGGGCGGGACGTACCAGGGCGAGTCGAACGCGACGAGCTGCCTTCCGTGCGTGGAGGGCAGCTACTGCGCCGAGGGCGCGTCGGCGCCGCTGCCGTGCGTTGCGGGCAGCTACTCGACCGCCACCAACCTCACCGCCGCGGGCGAGTGCACCGACGCCTCGCCGGGCCACTTCGCCACCACCGGCTCCACGCAGCAGACGGCGTGCGCCAAGGGGTCGTACACGAACGCGTACGGGCAGGGCGCGTGCACGCCCTGCGCCGGCGGCACGTACCAGGACGAGGAAGGCAAGACGGCGTGCGAGCCGTGCGAGGCGGGAAGCCACTGCGCCGTTGGCGCGGCGGCGGCGCTGCCGTGCGAGGCTGGCAGCTACTCGAGCGCCACCAACCTCACCGACGCGAGCGAGTGCACCGACGCCTCGCCGGGCCACTTCGCCACCACCGGCTTCACCGAGCAGACGGCGTGCCGCGAGGGCAGCTTCGCCAACGGCATTCGCAACGACGCGTGCGAGCTGTGCCCCAAGGGCTACTTCCAGAACGAGACCGGCAAGGCCGCCTGCGTCCGCTGCGCTGCTGGCAAGTTTTGCCCGGTGGGGTCGTCGCGCGAGCTGGACGCGCAGTGCGAGGCGGGCACGTACGCGAGGCTGACCGACCGGAGCGGCGACCCCGAGTGCCTCGCCTGCCCCGCCGGCTCGTCGTGCGGTGGCGGGGCGGCGCCGCCGTCCGAGTGCTCGCCGGGCTCAGTCGCCGCCACGGCCGGCCTCTCCGAGTGCGCCAGCTGTGCGGGCGGGACGTACCAGGGCGAGTCGAACGCGACGAGCTGCCTTCCGTGCGTGGAGGGCAGCTACTGCGCCGAGGGCGCGTCGGCGCCGCTGCCGTGCGTTGCGGGCAGCTACTCGACCGCCACCAACCTCACCGCCGCGGGCGAGTGCACCGACGCCTCGCCGGGCCACTTCGCCACCACCGGCTCCACGCAGCAGACGGCGTGCGCCAAGGGGTCGTACACGGACGCGTACGGGCAGGGCGCGTGCACGCCCTGCGCCGGCGGCACGTACCAGGACGAGGAAGGCAAGACGGCGTGCGAGCCGTGCGAGGCGGGAAGCCACTGCGCCGTTGGCGCGGCGGCGGCGCTGCCGTGCGAGGCTGGCAGCTACTCGAGCGCCACCAACCTCACCGACGCGAGCGAGTGCACCGACGCCTCGCCGGGCCACTTCGCCACCACCGGCTCCACCGAGCAGACGGCGTGCCGCGAGGGCAGCTTTGCCAACGGCATTCGCAACGACGCGTGCGAGCTGTGCCCCGAGGGGTACTTCCAGAACGAGACCGGCAAGGCCGCCTGCGTCCGCTGCGCTGCTGGCAAGTTTTGCCCGGTGGGGTCGTCGCGCGAGCTGGACGCGCAGTGCGAGGCGGGCACGTACGCGAGGCTGACCGACCGGAGCGGCGACCCCGAGTGCCTCGACTGCCCCGCCGGCTCGTCGTGCGGCGGCGGGGCGGCGCCGCCGTCCGAGTGCTCGCCGGGCTCAGTCGCCGCCACGGCCGGCCTCTCCGAGTGCGCCAGCTGTGCGGGCGGGACGTACCAGGGCGAGTCGAACGCGACGAGCTGCCTTCCGTGCGTGGAGGGCAGCTACTGCGCCGAGGGCGCGTCGGCGCCGCTGCCGTGCGTTGCGGGCAGCTACTCGACCGCCACCAACCTCACCGCCGCGGGCGAGTGCACCGACGCCTCGCCGGGCCACTTCGCCACCACCGGCTCCACGCAGCAGACGGCGTGCGCCAAGGGGTCGTACACGAACGCGTACGGGCAGGGCGCGTGCACGCCCTGCGCCGGCGGCACGTACCAGGACGAGGAAGGCAAGACGGCGTGCGAGCCGTGCGAGGCGGGAAGCCACTGCGCCGTTGGCGCGGCGGCGGCGCTGCCGTGCGAGGCTGGCAGCTACTCGAGCGCCACCAACCTCACCGACGCGAGCGAGTGCACCGACGCCTCGCCGGGCCACTTCGCCACCACCGGCTCCACCGAGCAGACGGCGTGCCGCGAGGGCAGCTTCGCCAACGGCATTCGCAACGACGCGTGCGAGCTGTGCCCCGAGGGGTACTTCCAGAACGAGACCGGCAAGGCCGCCTGCGTCCGCTGCGCTGCTGGCAAGTTTTGCCCGGTGGGGTCGTCGCGCGAGCTGGACGCGCAGTGCGAGGCGGGCACGTACGCGAGGCTGACCGACCGGAGCGGCGACCCCGAGTGCCTCGACTGCCCCGCCGGCTCGTCGTGCGGCGGCGGGGCGGCGCCGCCGTCCGAGTGCTCGCCGGGCTCTTTCGCCGCCACGGCCGGCCTCTCCGAGTGCGCCAGCTGTGCGGGCGGGACGTACCAGGGCGAGTCGAACGCGACGAGCTGCCTTCCGTGCGTGGAGGGCAGCTACTGCGCCGAGGGCGCGTCGGCGCCGCTGCCGTGCGTTGCGGGCAGCTACTCGACCGCCACCAACCTCACCGCCGCGGGCGAGTGCACCGACGCCTCGCCGGGCCACTTCGCCACCACCGGCTCCACGCAGCAGACGGCGTGCGCCAAGGGGTCGTACACGGACGCGTACGGGCAGGGCGCGTGCACGCCCTGCGCCGGCGGCACGTACCAGGACGAGGAAGGCAAGACGGCGTGCGAGCCGTGCGAGGCGGGAAGCCACTGCGCTGTTGGCGCGGCGGCGGCGCTGCCGTGCGAGGCTGGCAGCTACTCGAGCGCCACCAACCTCACCGACGCGAGCGAGTGCACCGACGCCACGCCGGGCCACTTCGCCACCACCGGCTCCACCGAGCAGACGGCGTGCCGCGAGGGCAGCTTCGCCAACGGCACCCGCAACGACGCGTGCGAGCTGTGCCCCGAGGGGTACTACCAGGACCAGCCCGCCGCCGCCGCCTGCGTCCGCTGCGCTGCTGGCAAGTTTTGCCCGGTGGGGTCGTCGCGCGAGCTGGACGCGCAGTGCGAGGCGGGCACGTACGCGAGGCTGACCGACCGGAGCGGCGACCCCGAGTGCCTCGACTGCCCCGCCGGCTCGTCGTGCGGCGGCGGGGCGGCGCCGCCCTCCGAGTGCTCGCCGGGCTCTTTCGCCGCCATGGCCGGCCTCTCCAAGTGCGCCAGCTGTGCGGGCGGGACGTACCAGGGCGAGTCGAACGCGACGAGCTGCCTTCCGTGCGTGGAGGGCAGCTACTGCGCCGAGGGCGCGTCGGCGCCGCTGCCGTGCGTTGCGGGCAGCTACTCGACCGCCACCAACCTCACCGCCGCGGGCGAGTGCACCGACGCCTCGCCGGGCCACTTCGCCACCACCGGCTCCACGCAGCAGACGGCGTGCGCCAAGGGGTCGTACACGGACGCGTACGGGCAGGGCGAGTGCATGCCCTGCGCCGGCGGCACGTACCAGGACGAGGAAGGCAAGACGGCGTGCGAGCCGTGCGAGGCGGGAAGCTACTGCGCTGTTGGCGCGGCGGCGGCGCTGCCGTGCGAGGCTGGCAGCTACTCGAGCGCCACCAACCTCACCGACGCGAGCGAGTGCACCGACGCCACGCCGGGCCACTTCGCCACCACCGGCTCCACCGAGCAGACGGCGTGCCGCGAGGGCAGCTTCGCCAACGGCACCCGCAACGACGCGTGCGAGCTGTGCCCCGAGGGGTACTACCAGGACCAGCCCGCCGCCGCCGCCTGCGTCCGCTGCGCTGCTGGCAAGTTTTGCCCGGTGGGGTCGTCGCGCGAGCTGGACGCGCAGTGCGAGGCGGGCACGTACGCGAGGCTGACCGACCGGAGCGGCGACCCCGAGTGCCTCGACTGCCCCGCCGGCTCGTCGTGCGGCGGCGGGGCGGCGCCGCCCTCCGAGTGCTCGCCGGGCTCTTTCGCCGCCATGGCCGGCCTCTCCGAGTGCGCCAGCTGTGCGGGCGGGACGTACCAGGGCGAGTCGAACGCGACGAGCTGCCTTCCGTGCGTGGAGGGCAGCTACTGCGCCGAGGGCGCGTCGGCGCCGCTGCCGTGCGTTGCGGGCAGCTACTCGACCGCCACCAACCTCACCGCCGCGGGCGAGTGCACCGACGCCTCGCCGGGCCACTTCGCCACCACCGGCTCCACGCAGCAGACGGCGTGCGCCAAGGGGTCGTACACGGACGCGTACGGGCAGGGCGCGTGCACGCCCTGCGCCGGCGGCACGTACCAGGACGAGGAAGGCAAGACGGCGTGCGAGCCGTGCGAGGCGGGAAGCTACTGCGCTGTTGGCGCGGCGGCGGCGCTGCCGTGCGAGGCTGGCAGCTACTCGAGCGCCACCAACCTCACCGACGCGAGCGAGTGCACCGCCGCCACGCCGGGCCACTTCGCCGCCACCGGCTCCACCGAGCAGACGGCGTGCCGCGAGGGCAGCTTCGCCAACGGCACCCGCAACGACGCGTGCGAGCTGTGCCCCGAGGGGTACTACCAGGACCAGCCCGCCGCCGCCGCCTGCGTCCGCTGCGCTGCTGGCAAGTTTTGCCCGGTGGGGTCGTCGCGCGAGCTGGACGCGCAGTGCGAGGCGGGCACGTACGCGAGGCTGACCGACCGGAGCGGCGACCCCGAGTGCCTCGACTGCCCCGCCGGCTCGTCGTGCGGCGGCGGGGCGGCGCCGCCCTCCGAGTGCTCGCCGGGCTCTTTCGCCGCCACGGCCGGCCTCTCCGAGTGCGCCAGCTGTGCGGGCGGGACGTACCAGGGCGAGTCGAACGCGACGAGCTGCCTTCCGTGCGTGGATGGCAGCTACTGCGCCGAGGGCGCGTCGGCGCCGCTGCCGTGCGTTGCGGGCAGCTACTCGACCGCCACCAACCTCACCGCCGCGGGCGAGTGCACCGACGCCTCGCCGGGCCATTTCGCCACCACCGGCTCCACGCAGCAGACGGCGTGCGCCAAGGGGTCGTACACGGACGCGTACGGGCAGGGCGCGTGCACGCCCTGCGCCGGCGGCACGTACCAGGACGAGGAAGGCAAGACGGCGTGCGAGCCGTGCGAGGCGGGAAGCCACTGCGCCGTTGGCGCGGCGGCGGCGCTGCCGTGCGAGGCTGGCAGCTACTCGAGCGCCACCAACCTCACCGACGCGAGCGAGTGCACCGACGCCTCGCCGGGCCACTTCGCCACCACCGGCTCCACCGAGCAGACGGCGTGCCGCGAGGGCAGCTTCGCCAACGGCATTCGCAACGACGCGTGCGAGCTGTGCCCCAAGGGCTACTTCCAGAACGAGACCGGCAAGGCCGCCTGCGTCCGCTGCGCTGCTGGCAAGTTTTGCCCGGTGGGGTCGTCGCGCGAGCTGGACGCGCAGTGCGCGGCGGGCACGTACGCGAGGCTGACCGACCGGAGCGGCGACCCCGAGTGCCTCGCCTGCCCTGCTGGCTCGTCGTGCGGCGGCGGGGCGGCGCCGCCCTCCGAGTGCTCGCCGGGCTCTTTCGCCGCCACGGCCGGCCTCTCCGAGTGCGCCAGCTGTGCGGGCGGGACGTACCAGGGCGAGTCGAACGCGACGAGCTGCCTTCCGTGCGTGGAGGGCAGCTACTGCGCCGAGGGCGCGTCGGCGCCGCTGCCGTGCATTGCGGGCAGCTACTCGACCGCCACCAACCTCACCGCCGCGGGCGAGTGCACCGACGCCTCGCCGGGCCACTTCGCCACCACCGGCTCCACGCAGCAGACAGCGTGCGCCAAGGGGTCGTACACGAACGCGTACGGGCAGGGCGCGTGCACGCCCTGCGCCGGCGGCACG
The DNA here is from genome assembly GCF_000372725.1 of Emiliania huxleyi CCMP1516. Taxonomy (NCBI): domain Eukaryota; phylum Haptophyta; order Isochrysidales; family Noelaerhabdaceae; genus Emiliania; species Emiliania huxleyi. The sequence continues at coordinate 1,132,808 of NW_005201192.1, read as the reverse complement.
TACCAGGACGAGGAAGGCAAGACAGCGTGCGAGCCGTGCGAGGCGGGAAGCCACTGCGCCGTTGGCGCGGCGGCGGCGCTGCCGTGCGAGGCTGGCAGCTACTCGAGCGCCACCAACCTCACCGACGCGAGCGAGTGCACCGACGCCTCGCCGGGCCACTTCGCCACCACCGGCTCCACCGAGCAGACGGCGTGCCGCGAGGGCAGCTTCGCCAACGGCACCCGCAACGACGCGTGCGAGCTGTGCCCCGAGGGGTACTACCAGGACCAGCCCGCCGCCGCCGCCTGCGTCCGCTGCGCTGCTGGCAAGTTTTGCCCGGTGGGGTCGTCGCGCGAGCTGGACGCGCAGTGCGAGGCGGGCAAGTACGCCAGGCTGACCGACCGGAGCGGCGACCCCGAGTGCCTCGACTGCCCCGCCGGCTCGTCGTGCGGCGGCGGGGCGGCGCCGCCGTCCGAGTGCTCGCCGGGCTCTTTCGCCGCCACGGCCGGCCTCTCCGAGTGCGCCAGCTGTGCGGGCGGGACGTACCAGGGCGAGTCGAACGCGACGAGCTGCCTTCCGTGCGTGGAGGGCAGCTACTGCGCCGAGGGCGCGTCGGCGCCGCTGCCGTGCGTTGCGGGCAGCTACTCGACCGCCACCAACCTCACCGCCGCGGGCGAGTGCACCGACGCCTCGCCGGGCCACTTCGCCACCACCGGCTCCACGCAGCAGACGGCGTGCGCCAAGGGGTCGTACACGGACGCGTACGGGCAGGGCGCGTGCACGCCCTGCGCCGGCGGCACGTACCAGGACGAGGAAGGCAAGACGGCGTGCGAGCCGTGCGAGGCGGGAAGCCACTGCGCTGTTGGCGCGGCGGCGGCGCTGCCGTGCGAGGCTGGCAGCTACTCGAGCGCCACCAACCTCACCGACGCGAGCGAGTGCACCGACGCCACGCCGGGCCACTTCGCCACCACCGGCTCCACCGAGCAGACGGCGTGCCGCGAGGGCAGCTTCGCCAACGGCACCCGCAACGACGCGTGCGAGCTGTGCCCCGAGGGGTACTACCAGGACCAGCCCGCCGCCGCCGCCTGCGTCCGCTGCGCTGCTGGCAAGTTTTGCCCGGTGGGGTCGTCGCGCGAGCTGGACGCGCAGTGCGAGGCGGGCAAGTACGCCAGGCTGACCGACCGGAGCGGCGACCCCGAGTGCCTCGACTGCCCCGCCGGCTCGTCGTGCGGCGGCGGGGCGGCGCCGCCCTCCGAGTGCTCGCCGGGCTCTTTCGCCGCCACGGCCGGCCTCTCCGAGTGCGCCAGCTGTGCGGGCGGGACGTACCAGGGCGAGTCGAACGCGACGAGCTGCCTTCCGTGCGTGGAGGGCAGCTACTGCGCCGAGGGCGCGTCGGCGCCGCTGCCGTGCGTTGCGGGCAGCTACTCGACCGCCACCAACCTCACCGCCGCGGGCGAGTGCACCGACGCCTCGCCGGGCCACTTCGCCACCACCGGCTCCACGCAGCAGACGGCGTGCGCCAAGGGGTCGTACACGGACGCGTACGGGCAGGGCGCGTGCACGCCCTGCGCCGGCGGCACGTACCAGGACGAGGAAGGCAAGACGGCGTGCGAGCCGTGCGAGGCGGGAAGCCACTGCGCTGCTGGCGCGGCGGCGGCGCTGCCGTGCGAGGCTGGCAGCTACTCGAGCGCCACCAACCTCACCGACGCGAGCGAGTGCACCGACGCCACGCCGGGCCACTTCGCCACCACCGGCTCCACCGAGCAGACGGCGTGCCGCGAGGGCAGCTTCGCCAACGGCACCCGCAACGACGCGTGCGAGCTGTGCCCCGAGGGGTACTACCAGGACCAGCCCGCCGCCGCCGCCTGCGTCCGCTGCGCTGCTGGCAAGTTTTGCCCGGTGGGGTCGTCGCGCGAGCTGGACGCGCAGTGCGCGGCGGGCACGTACGCCAGGCTGACCGACCGGAGCGGCGACCCCGAGTGCCTCGACTGCCCCGCCGGCTCGTCGTGCGGCGGCGGGGCGGCGCCGCCGTCCGAGTGCTCGCCGGGCTCATTCGCCGCCACGGCCGGCCTCTCCGAGTGCGTCAGCTGTGCGGGCGGGACGTACCAGGGCGAGTCGAACGCGACGAGCTGCCTTCCGTGCGTGGAGGGCAGCTACTGCGCCGAGGGCGCGTCGGCGCCGCTGCCGTGCGTTGCGGGCAGCTACTCGACCGCCACCAACCTCACCGCCGCGGGCGAGTGCACCGACGCCTCGCCGGGCCACTTCGCCACCACCGGCTCCACGCAGCAGACGGCGTGCGCCAAGGGGTCGTACACGGACGCGTACGGGCAGGGCGCGTGCACGCCCTGCGCCGGCGGCACGTACCAGGACGAGGAAGGCAAGACGGCGTGCGAGCCGTGCGAGGCGGGAAGCCACTGCGCTGTTGGCGCGGCGGCGGCGCTGCCGTGCGAGGCTGGCAGCTACTCGAGCGCCACCAACCTCACCGACGCGAGCGAGTGCACCGACGCCACGCCGGGCCACTTCGCCACCACCGGCTCCACCGAGCAGACGGCGTGCCGCGAGGGCAGCTTCGCCAACGGCACCCGCAACGACGCGTGCGAGCTGTGCCCCGAGGGGTACTACCAAGACGAGCCCGCCGCCGCCGCCTGCGTCCGCTGCGCTGCTGGCAAGTTTTGCCCGGTGGGGTCGTCGCGCGAGCTGGACGCGCAGTGCGAGGCGGGCACGTACGCGAGGCTGACCGACCGGAGCGGCGACCCCGAGTGCCTCGACTGCCCCGCCGGCTCGTCGTGCGGCGGCGGGGCGGCGCCGCCCTCCGAGTGCTCGCCGGGCTCTTTCGCTGCCACGGCCGGCCTCTCCGAGTGCGCCAGCTGTGCGGGCGGGACGTACCAGGGCGAGTCGAACGCGACGAGCTGCCTTCCGTGCGTGGAGGGCAGCTACTGCGCCGAGGGCGCGTCGGCGCCGCTGCCGTGCGTTGCGGGCAGCTACTCGACCGCCACCAACCTCACCGCCGCGGGCGAGTGCACCGACGCCTCGCCGGGCCACTTCGCCACCACCGGCTCCACGCAGCAGACGGCGTGCGCCAAGGGGTCGTACACGGACGCGTACGGGCAGGGCGCGTGCACGCCCTGCGCCGGCGGCACGTACCAGGACGAGGAAGGCAAGACGGCGTGCGAGCCGTGCGAGGCGGGAAGCTACTGCGCCGTTGGCGCGGCGGCGGCGCTGCCGTGCGAGGCTGGCAGCTACTCGAGCGCCACCAACCTCACCGACGCGAGCGAGTGCACCGACGCCACGCCGGGCCACTTCGCCACCACCGGCTCCACCGAGCAGACGGCGTGCCGCGAGGGCAGCTTCGCCAACGGCACCCGCAACGACGCGTGCGAGCTGTGCCCCGAGGGGTACTACCAGGACCAGCCCGCCGCCGCCGCCTGCGTCCGCTGCGCTGCTGGCAAGTTTTGCCCGGTGGGGTCGTCGCGCGAGCTGGACGCGCAGTGCGAGGCGGGCAAGTACGCGAGGCTGACCGACCGGAGCGGCGACCCCGAGTGCCTCGACTGCCCCGCCGGCTCGTCGTGCGGCGGCGGGGCGGCGCCGCCGTCCGAGTGCTCGCCGGGCTCTTTCGCCGCCACGGCCGGCCTCTCCGAGTGCGCCAGCTGTGCGGGCGGGACGTACCAGGGCGAGTCGAACGCGACGAGCTGCCTTCCGTGCGTGGAGGGCAGCTACTGCGCCGAGGGCGCGTCGGCGCCGCTGCCGTGCGTTGCGGGCAGCTACTCGACCGCCACCAACCTCACCGCCGCGGGCGAGTGCACCGACGCCTCGCCGGGCCACTTCGCCACCACCGGCTCCACAGAGCAGACGCCGTGTCGCGAGGGCAGCTTCGCCAACGGCACCCGCAACGAGGCGTGCGAGCTGTGCGCCCAGGGCTACTACCAGAACGAGACCGGCCAGGCCGCCTGCGTCCGCTGCGCTGCTGGCAAGTTTTGCCCGGTGGGGTCGTCGCGCGAGCTGGACGCGCAGTGCGAGGCGGGCAAGTACGCGAGGCTGACCGACCGGAGCGGCGACCCCGAGTGCCTCGCCTGCCCCGCCGGCTCGTCGTGCGGCGGCGGGGCGGCGCCGCCCTCCGAGTGCTCGCCGGGCTCTTTCGCCGCCACGGCCGGCCTCTCCGAGTGCGCCAGCTGTGCGGGCGGGTCGTACCAGAGCGAGTCGAACGCGACGAGCTGCCTTCCGTGCGTGGAGGGCAGCTACTGCACCGAGGGCGCGTCGGCGCCGCTGCCGTGCGTTGCGGGCAGCTACTCGACCGCCACCAACCTCACCGCCGCGGGCGAGTGCACCGACGCCTCGCCGGGCCACTTCGCCACCACCGGCTCCACGCAGCAGACGGCGTGCGCCAAGGGGTCGTACACGGACGCGTACAAGCAGGGCGAGTGCACGCCCTGCGCCGGCGGCACGTACCAGGACGAGGAAGGCAAGACGGCGTGCGAGCCGTGCGAGGCGGGAAGCTACTGCGCTGTTGGCGCGGCGGCGGCGCTGCCGTGCGAGGCTGGCAGCTACTCGAGCGCCACCAACCTCACCGCCGCGAGCGAGTGCACCGACGCCACGCCGGGCCACTTCGCCACCACCGGCTCCACCGAGCAGACGGCGTGCCGCGAGGGCAGCTTCGCCAACGGCACCCGCAACGACGCGTGCGAGCTGTGCCCCGAGGGGTACTACCAAGACCAGCCCGCCGCCGCCGCCTGCGTCCGCTGCGCTGCTGGCAAGTTTTGCCCGGTGGGGTCGTCGCGCGAGCTGGACGCGCAGTGCGCAGCGGGCACGTACGCCAGGCTGACCGACCAGAGCGGCGACCCCGAGTGCCTCGCCTGCCCCGCCGGCTCGTCGTGCGGCGGCGGGGCGGCGCCGCCGTCCGAGTGCTCGCCGGGCTCTTTCGCCGCCACGGCCGGCCTCTCCGAGTGCGCCAGCTGTGCGGGCGGGACGTACCAGGGCGAGTCGAACGCGACGAGCTGCCTTCCGTGCGTGGAGGGCAGCTACTGCGCCGAGGGCGCGTCGGCGCCGCTGCCGTGCGTTGCGGGCAGCTACTCGACCGCCACCAACCTCACCGCCGCGGGCGAGTGCACCGACGCCTCGCCGGGCTACTTCGCCACCACCGGCTCCACGCAGCAGACGGCGTGCGCCAAGGGGTCGTACGCGGACGCGTACAAGCAGGGCGCGTGCACGCCCTGCGCCGGCGGCACGTACCAGGACGAGGAAGGCAAGACGGCGTGCGAGCCGTGCGAGGCGGGAAGCCACTGCGCTGTTGGCGCGGCGGCGGCGCTGCCGTGCGAGGCTGGCAGCTACTCGAGCGCCACCAACCTCACCGCCGCGAGCGAGTGCACCGCCGCCTTGCCGGGCCACTTCGCCACCACCGGCTCCACCGAGCAGACGGCGTGCCGCGAGGGCAGCTTCGCCAACGGCACCCGCAACGACGCGTGCGAGCTGTGCCCCGAGGGGTACTACCAGGACCAGCCCGCCGCCGCCGCCTGCGTCCGCTGCGCTGCTGGCAAGTTTTGCCCGGTGGGGTCGTCGCGCGAGCTGGACGCGCAGTGCGAGGCGGGCACGTACGCCAGGCTGACCGACCAGAGCGGCGACCCCGAGTGCCTCGACTGCCCCGCCGGCTCGTCGTGCGGCGGCGGGGCGGCGCAGCCGTCCGCGTGCTCGCCGGGCTCTTTCGCCGCCACGGCCGGCCTCTCCGAGTGCGCCAGCTGTGCGGGCGGGTCGTACCAGAGCGAGTCGAACGCGACGAGCTGCCTTCCGTGCGTGGATGGCAGCTACTGCGCCGAGGGCGCGTCGGCGGCGCTGCCGTGCGAGAAGGGCAGCTACTCGCGCGCCACCAACCTCTCCGCCGCGAGCGAGTGCACCGACGCCTCGCCGGGCTACTTCGCCACGACCGGCTCCACCGAGCAGACGGCGTGCGCCAAGGGGTCGTACACGAACGAGACCAGGCAGGGCGCGTGCACGCCCTGTTCCGGCGGCGCGTACCAGGATGCGGAGGCGCAGACGGCGTGCAAGCCGTGCGAGGCGGGCGGCTACTGCGCTGTTGGCGCGGCGGCGGCGCTGCCGTGCGAGAAGGGCAGCTACTCGCGCGCCACCAACCTCTCCGCCGCGAGCGAGTGCACCGACGCCTCTCCGGGCCACTTCGCCACCACCGGCTCCACGCAGCAGACGGCGTGCGCCAAGGGGTCGTACACGAACGAGACCAGGCAGGGCGAGTGCACGCCCTGCGCCGGCGGCACGTATCAGGACGAGGAGGCGCAGACGGCGTGCAAGCCGTGCGAGGCGGGCGGCTACTGCGCTGTTGGCGCGGCGGCGGCGCTGCCGTGCGAGGCTGGCAGCTACTCGCGCGCCACCAACCTCTCCGCCGCGAGCGAGTGCACGGCCTGCCCCGCCGGCAGCGCCTGCTCCACGGGCAGCATCGAGCCGACGCCGTGCTTCCCTGGCACTTTCGCCGCAAGTAAGGGACAGTCCAAGTGCGCGCCTTGCCCTCCCGGCACCTCGTCGGATCAAGGCAGCGACGCATGCGACGCGTGCGAGGCTGGCCGTTACGCCGCCAACGCTGGCCAGGGCCTTTGCGTCCCATGTCCTCACCCCCTCAGCTCGGTCAACGGCAGCACGATCTGCTCGTTTTGCATGGACGACTACTACCTGCGGAACACCTCGGCCGACCCCGACGACATCTTCACCTCCCCAACCGAGTACTGCAAGCCGTGCCCGCCGCACACCGACTGCAGCGCTGGCACTACTCTTGCGTCCCTCGGCGTGGACGCCGGCTACTGGCGCGCCTCCGACGCCACCTCGGAGCTCCACCGCTGTGACTCAGAGACGTGCTCTGGCGGCTCCGGCCAGCCCTCCCGCCGCCGCCGCCTCACCGACGGAGATGACGACCCCTACTGCACCGCCGGCCACACCGGCCCGCTCTGCGAGGTCTGCGTCGCAGACTCGGACTACTTTAGCTCTGCCGAGGGGCGCTGCGTCGCCTGCCCCTCGCCGGCTCGCTCCGCCGGCATCTTTGTCGGCTTTGTCATCGTCATCGCTGTGCTCGCCGCCGCCTATGCTGGGCTCCGTCGCCTCCCCTTCTCCCGCCGCCTCCGGAGGCGGGCCGCCCGTATCGAGTCCGAGGTCGGCTTGCAGCCCAAGTTCAAAGTCGTCGTCAGCTTCTACCAGGTGAGCAGCATCCTCGGCCTCGTCTACGGCGTCCGCCTCGACGAGGACTTTACCCGCTGGCTCGACGTGCTCAAGCTGTTCAGCCTGGACTTGTTCGGCGTCGCCATCCCCGGCCGCTGCATCGGAGCCATGAGCACGCGGCTGCTCGTCGCAGGCATCTGGCCGTACGCCGCCGTCGCCTTCGTGTCGCTCGCCATTGTGGCGGTGGCGGCGGTCCTCAACAACAAGCAGACATTCGACCGCAACCTCGTTGCCCGCGTGCTCTACTGGGCGATCTTCATCTTCTACCTGGTGCTGCCTTCCGTCTCGCGATCCATCTTCAGCGCGAGGCTGTGCGAGTCCTTTGGCTACGACGACGCCACAGGCCAGCGCATCAGCTACCTGCTCGCCGACCCGTCGCTCACGTGCGACGCCGGGCCGACGTGGGACGACGAGACGAGCGGACTCGCGCCGTACTTTTGGGCCTTCGTCGCCCTCTGGCCCGTCCTCGTGCCGCTCGGCTTCATGGCGCTGCTGCTCCGTGTCCGCAAGCCCGTGGCTGCGCAGCGCGCAACGCCGCTCTCTCGTGCGACGAGCTTCCTCTGGCGGGACTACTCTGCCGGCTTCCTCTTCTGGGAGGTGCTCGACCTGGTCCGCAAGATCTTCCTCACCTCGATGGTGCTCTTCATCGATCAGGAGTACGGCTCCAGGAAGCTGCTGCGCACCGTGGTCGCCGCCATCGTCTCGGCCACGTTTCTCACTCTGTTAGCGCTCGCCCGCCCCTACCGGCGCTCCGACGACCTCTACCTCGCGTGCGTCGCCAACTTGCTGCTCACCTGCTGCTTCGCGTCGGGAGTGGTCATCCAGGTCCGCGCCCCTTTCAACTCGCCACCCCTCTCTCCCGCGTCCGCACAACTTCACCACCCCGCCCCCTCGCCGCCGCAGCTCTGCGACAGCACCGAGTACGAAGACATGTGCTACAAGCTCGTTGGCTACAAGACCTCGCGCAGCGCCACCATCTTTGTCGTCGTCCTCACCGCCGCCATGCTCGCCGTCTCAATAGCCATCATCCTCGTATCGACGGTCAGCGCCGCGAGGGCGAAGACCATGCGGCTCGCCTCGTCGAAGCGCGAGCCGATGCGCGACGGCATCACCCTCGCCGACGGCCAGCAGTGGCACCTCTTCCTCAGCCACGTGTGGAGCACGGGGCAGGTTTGCCACCCCTTGCCCCAGCTCTGTGTGTGGAGAGAAACTTACCTGAACTGACCTTCCACTCTCGCAGGACGCCGTCGCCGTCATCAAGAATGAGCTCCTGCAGTTCCTCCCCGGATGCGAGATCTTCCTCGACGTCGACGACCTCAAGAACATCGGAGAGCTGGAGGCGTACATTGGTCGCTCGCAGGTGGTGCTCTGCTTCCTGTCGCGGGGCTACCTGCGCTCGACGAACTGCCTGCGAGAGATCCGTGCCGCGCTGGAGAAGGGCAAGCCGCTCGTGCTCGTCCACGAGGCAGACCCGGACAAGGGCGGAGGCACGCTCGCCGAGCTGCGATCGGAATGCCCCGAGGACCTGCAGGCTGCCATATTTGAGGCTGGCTGGCCGATGGCGGTGTGGCATCGGATCGAGGCCTTCCAGCACGTCTCGCTCAAGGTCATCGCCGAGGCGCTGCTGCTGAAGACGCCAAAGTACGCCAGGAAGAGGTCGCTGCCCCTGTACATCCCGGGCGAGGTCCGAGCCAAAGACCTCGCCTTCCACAAGCCTGTGGTCCTCTGGGCCTCGACTTTGAACGCCGGGGCGCGAGACCTCGCCGCTGCGGTCGTGGCGGCCGTGGCTGGCGGCAAGATCTCGATCACCGCCGCAACGCCCTCGCGCCTCTCCTCGCTGCCTCGCTCGAGCGGTAGCGGCGGTGACGACGACGAGGCGACGCACATGCTCCTCTACCTGAACAGGGTGACGTGGGCTGGCGATGGCGCCGAGGCGCTCGCAGAGCAGGTGCGCGCCGCGCGCGAGGCCAGGCTGCCCATCGTCATGGCGCACGAGAACGACGCTGTCCGCAACGGCTGCATCTTTGGCCACTTTTTCGAGGTGACGCCGCGCGACTTGATTGCCGATGGGCTGTACAACGACCTCGCCGTCGGCTGCCACTCGGCCCCGCACCGGCAGGTGTCGCTCGCCCTCCTCGCAAACGCGCTCGGCGCAACCAAGCAGACGGCCCAGTCGCGCATGCGCCGCGTCACTCACGCTCGAGTGACGCAGACCCGCGGCTCCTCTTCAACGACGGAGCCGTCGAATGGCGACGACGTTGTCGAAGAGTCGTCGGCAACGCAGGCTCGCCAGATCGTCTGAGCGGAACAGCTTCCGCGTAGCAAACCACGGACAGCGTACACGCGCGCGGCGCACACACATGGCACAATCCCCTCTTCCGGTTCCGCTATGTGACCACCGACGTTCATTGAAGTCTGCCAGACTTCACGGGCTCATGCATCAGAGCATTGCCGCCAGACTGACCCGGAGAATCACCCGGCATGCGTCGCTGGGTTCCGCGCCGTTTTCTCCAATTGTCCAATACTGCCGTTATTGGGCACAAATCCGCCTCTGAAGACACATCTGTAAGTCTGGTGCACTGGCAGGAGCCATACTCGCATAGGGGACGCGTGCTAGCTGACTGTAGCCAGCTTCCCGGGGCCTACGGCGTCTACCGGGAGCCGCCCGGGCCATCGACCTCGGGAGCTCTCCCGCACCGTTTAAGCGTTTAAGACCGTTTAAGGAATCGGCGGCCCAGGCAGCCTTAAAACGGGCCTAGGCCCGTTTTAAGTCGTTTAAGCCGCAGGCGCCCCAGGGCCCACCCTTTTAAGCCTAGGGGTCCCCTAAGCATACTGACGTAGTAGTGTCTGTCTTGTTTGCGAGATCTTCAAACGAATACTTTAAAGTCTCGACAATCACTAAGCTGCTTATGTGGCACCGCAGAGGCTCCCTTGGGGGTGCCTGAGGCCACCCCAACCACTCACTAAGCCGTACGTAGACGAATTGGGCGCTACTTTTTTCGTTTACCTACATTAAGGGAGTACGGGAAAGTCCCGCGGACGAGAAGAGTCCAAGAAGGTCCCCTGAAGGGTCGGCGGGGAGAGGCGGGCTCGGCCGAGCGCTGCGGCGACGCGGCGGAGCGAGCCGGCGTGCCGATCGGCGGGAGAAGGACGGGAAGCCCCGTGGACGAGGACCTAGCTCGCAGTAGCGACTCCATCCGGATCCTCGGCGATGGCGCGAGATGCAGGCGAGATGGCGCCGAGATGCAGCCGAGGTGCAGCCGAGGTGCAACCGAGGTGCAGCCGAGATATGGCGCCGAGATGCAGCCGAGATCCTCCGTGGGCAAGAGCGACTATCGCTTCCTTTGCACAAGCATGGCCTGCTCATAGCACGCGAGCTCGCACGCTGTGATCAATCTCTCATTGACCAGCTCGACCGTCGGCGTGCAATTGCCGCAGTGGAAGCTGCGGGCCACGTTATGGTAGAATGCGGCGCGGTGCGGGCGGTGCGTGAAGGGGCCTCGTCGGCCGCACGACCCGAGGAGCACGTCGACCGCAAGGTGCATGTGGTCGAAGAAGCGAGCCTCGGGCGTCTGGTGCGAGCGCATGAGCGCCTCGCTCACGCGCCGCTTCGCCCCACAGAAATCGGAGAATGCGGCCGGGCGCTCACCCGGCGGCGTCTCGGCGAGTAAGCTCTGCCCGCGGCGCAGCAGGCTGACAGAGATGTGCTTGTCCAGAGCGGCCGCGAACGCGGCAAGCTTGTCCGAAGGCAGAGGGCGTCCAGGCGGAGTGGCCGCTAGATCGTCGAATAGAACGTCGACGTACCGCTTCGTGGGTGGCAGCGCTGCCACGGCGCCGCGCCACGCGGACTCACTGGGATCGAGGAGCGCCGCATTGACGAGGTACAGCGAGGCTTCGACAAGGTCGTTCCTCACCTCAAAAAGGCTTGCCTGGTGCTTGAGCATGCGGACCACCTCGCCCGTTGTGATCAGTGTGGGCACCAGGTTGTCGGCCTTCACGAGGATGCTTTGAGCCTCGTTGTAGATGAAAACGCGAGTCGGCAGGCGCCCGCTCTCCGGGTCGAGGCGCGCCGCCACCTGGGCGAAGACGCCATTGAGGTCGGGACGAGAAGTGAGGCCGGTTGCACGGACATAGAAAGGCGTGCGCAACGCGAGGCCGATCTTAAAGGTCTCGAGCTGCTTTGCTCGCATCTCCGTCTTCGCCTCGTCGGTCTCCTCAGCGTCGACCGCACATGCGAGCTGAGCAAAAAGCGAGCTTGCAACAAGGCCACGCCGGACAGTGGCCTCGAAGAATGCGTGCCAGCGCTCGTCGATCGTTACACCGACGTCGTAGAAGGCAACGAAGCTGTCGTCGACGACGAGCGGCATATGTGAAGCCATATCTTGCACCCGACAACGGTGCGCGCGTCGAAGGCGAGGGAGTGGACGGGCGGCCGCCGGCGGGCGCTCATCAGTAGAGGGCCCACAGCGTCCTAATCTAAAATCTGAGGATTCAGGATTGAGGCATCGCTTTAGTGAGGCCAAAGTGAGTTTATGGATGGGTGAGAACGATGCGCGACACGGGGAGGCACGCGGACCGACTCGTCGGCGACTATGCTGCACGCCGTTTCAGAATTTTTCTCAGCGTGAGCGAGACGTGGAAGAGTGCCACCGTCGGGTAGGACGGGTCGGCCCGGAGCAGCGGAGTAGCCGTCGTGGTCGCGGCGAGCAGCGCCGGCCACTCCGGCGCCGCGTCGGCAACATGGGAGCATGTCCACCGCCACTTCGCGGTCGCAGCGCTGTTGTCGCCCAAAACGCCGCTATGTACCTTTTCGGGCAAACCATCGAGCTGTATGTCGATTTCGACTTGACGGCGGCATGGAGGCATGATGGAGGCATGATGCCTCCATGCCGCCGTCAAGTGACGGCGGCATGGAGGCATGATGGAGGCATGATGCCTCCATGCCGCCGTCAAGTTGGAGCCAGTCTGCGGCGACCACAGCGCTCAGAAAGGTACATAGCGAGCTTTTCAGAGTCAAGCGATTGCGCGAAATCCCACACTGGTGGATTTTGGGGCGCTGTGGGCCCCCTATACATCAGACCACAGTGTTCGCGAAAGCTAATTAAGAGGTTCCTCTTTCCCGCCCCCCCCCGGCAAGGCGCGCGATACACTCTACTTCTAACACCACGATGGCGCGCACTGGCATTACAAACAAGAGACCCCGCCCACATATAAAAAGGCCAAACGGACTGGCAAAACAAAAACAGTGAACACGCGTGCAGTTTGAACCAACGTCCCGCTCCACCGTGCCGGCAGGGATTAACCGTCTCGCGTCTGCCGACTCGCGACTGCCGTGACCCGGTGCCGCAATCCCCTCGAGCAACGCTTGTAACCCCCGGGTGGGGCCTTCGGCGCTGCTCTCGCGCGGTGCCCCGGATGTATGTGTCCTGCGGAGCGGAGCATGGGCCGGACAGCCGGACCCCGCCTCCAATCTAAGTCAGGGCCGCCAGCCGTGTTGCGCCGCGACGCGGGCGAAAGCCTGCCGCGCCTCCGCCTCGTCGTAGGGGACGTGCGCCCTTGCTTGATCGAGCCGGCCGCTGCCGTCGAGGAAGGCTTGCCGCACCTGCTCACCCGTTGGGCCGTGAAGAGTCGCACCCCCTCGCCGCCGTGCGAGGGAGCAGCCTGCGCACGCACCATGAGCAGCGCCGCCTCGACGGTGTACTCGGAGCGCCACCCGCTCGACGTGAGCAGCTCCATGCAGATCGACCCGCCGACAGTGACGTGGCCCGTGTGGAAGGCGAAGCGCGGCGCGACCACCTGCCGAGATGCAGCCGAGATGCAGCCGAGATGCAGCCGAGATGCAGCCGAGATATGGCTCGCGCGACCACCCGCAAGAAGGGCGGCGAGGAGGGGAAGTCCGCGCCGAAAGACACCTCGAGCTCAACCGTCGGCCGCACCTGCACAGCACGCTTCCGAGAAGGTTCCGACCAGGTCCCGTGGATGCGAAGGCTCCGCCGTCGGCCGCACGTGGAACGCGGCGGCGTGAGCCTCGACCTCGTCCCGCAGCGCGCAGCCGGCCGGCACGCTCATCTCGACCCGCCAGCGCAGCACGTTGGACTCGTCGGGCAGGGTGACGGCCAGCTCCGGAAGGCTCTCCGCCTCGAGCAGTGAACGCACTCATTCAGCTGACTCAGTCAATGGACTAGCTCATAGCTCCGGAAGGCTCTCCGCCTCGAGCAGTGAACGCACTCATTCAGCTGACTCAGTCAATGGACTAGCTCATAGCTCCGGAAGGCTCTCCGCCTCGAGCAGTGAACGCACTCATTCAGCTGACTCAGTCAATGGACTAGCTCATAGCTCCGGAAGGCTCTCCGCCTCGAGCAGTGAACGCACTCATTCAGCTGACTCAGTCAATGGACTAGCTCATAGCTCCGGAAGGCTCTCCGCCTCGAGCAGTGAACGCACTCATTCAGCTGACTCAGTCAATGGACTAGCTCATAGCTCCGGAAGGCTCTCCGCCTCGAGCCGACTCGAAGTTAGGCCTCGCAGCTCTTTGACGACCGCCTGGCCGAGACGGGAGCAGCGCCGAGGTACAGCCGAGGCACAGCCGAGGCACTGCCGAGGTACAGCCGAGGTGGAGCCGACAGCCGAGGTGGAGCCGAGGTGGAGCCGAGACTGCCAACGATGCCTGCACGGTTGCCGGCGGCACCTCCGCCGGCGGCGGCCGAGGCGGCGGCTGCGGGGCGAGCGATGAGGGAGCGCCCGGCGGGCCGGCAGCGCGCTCCGTGGCGCGCTCCGCCGCTCGCTGCCGCAGCGCCGCACGCGCTGCGCGCGCACGCGCCAGCGCCCTTTCCGCCTCGGCGCGTGCGCGCGCCGCCTGCTGCCGGAGCACCTCCGCATCGACGGTGTCGCCAGGGGCGCACTGCAACGCACGAGGCCGCTTGCCGTGCCGCGCCTGGCGGGAAGGGCCAAGGGCATGTCATCGGCATGTCCAGGACACGGCGTCGGCCGCCCGCCGAACTCGCGCGTTTGCGGGCCAAGGGAAGAGCTCGGGCGGGGCCGGCACGTATGGCTCCGGGTCGACGCCGCGCGCGCTCGGCGGCAGCGGCCCTCGGACCAGCGCCCCTCCGATGCCAGCGCCTCCGATGCTAGCGAGCTGTTGCTCCTGCTCCTGCTTGAGGTTTGCCTTTTGCGCGTCGATGGCTTGGTTGAGGTCCCATGAGCTGGCGCTGGCGCTGGCGCTGGCGCTGGCGCTGGCGCTGGCGCTGGCGCTGCTGGAGCTGGAGCTGGCGTCGGGCCTGCCCTGGCGCCGGAGGACCTCTCGGGTGAGCTCGTCGGCACTGGCAGTGAGCCACTGGCTGGCGCCGGCGCTTGCACTCTCGCTGGCGCCAGCCGCGCCGGCTGCCTGGATGGTTGCGGCGGCTGCCGGCCCACCAGAGGAGCCGGAGGAGTAGCTAGGGGGGGGCGGCGGCGGCGGCGGCGGCGGCCGCGCAGGGTACGCCCCCCCTGAGGGGGCACTTCCTCCCTGCCATTTTTGCCGGAGACGGAACACTTCGTCGTGCGAGAGCGGGCCTAATGGTCAGTGATGGCGGTGACCGCGTCGGTTTCCGAGCCGCAGCTCGATGTCGCGGGAGACTCGAGGCGGCCCTTGAGCTGGCCAGACTGCAGGGCGGAGAGCGGGACGGACGGGATCACGCCCGGAAAGAGGGCGATCACCTATCATTGCCGATGAGTGAGGTCCTCGAGTGGCGAGGACGGGGTCACGCCCGAGGAGAGGGAGGGCGATCACCGTGTCGCGCTCGACGTCGCGGAGGTAGAAGCAGAGCTCGTCCGCCCAGCCCGGCGCGTGGCCTACGCGGCCGAGGCCGGCCTGCGGGCGGCGGCGGCGAGGGCGGGGGTGGGGAGGCGGGGGTGGGGCAGGGAGGGGGTGGGGCAGGGAGGGGGTGGGGGGGGGAGGGCGACGACGGTGGCGGTGGCAGGCCTGCGGGTTGAGCACAGACTGGTACAGCTCCGACGCGTCGAAGATGTCGCCGCGCAGCAGCAGCTGGATCACGCGCGCCTTCTTCATCGCCTTCGCCGCCTCCGCCTAGCTACACGCGGCAGAGCTGGTCCCCATATCTCCCCATATCTCCCCATGTCTCCCCATGTCTCCCCATGTCTCCCCATGTCTCCCCATGTCTCCCCATGTCTCCCCATATCTCCCCATGTCTCAGGCCTCCGCGTGCTGCGCGATGCTTTGCGCCCGCCGCGCCGCCTCGGCCGCCTCCTGCACCTCCGCCCCCGGCGTCGCAAAGGTCATCGCCGCGAGGGGGAGCTGCCACTCGTTCTCCTCCACCACGACGTAGCTGTGCCGCTCCTGCGAGCAGCCTCCGAGAGACAGGATCATGCTAGCGCCCTACACCTCCCTACACCTCCCACCACCTCCCACCACCTCCCTCCACCTCCCGCCACCCCCCTACCCTGTCCATCCAACTTCCTCCACACCATACCCCTCCCTCCGACTCCCTCTGCCCCTCTCCTCTTACCACCCAAGACAGCTTGCAGAGCTCCCGGTCATGGGGAGGGGAGCCCGCCCCCCGTCGGGCGGCGGCGCATATCTCCCCATATCTCCCCATATCTCCCCATATCTCCCCGTCTGGCGGCGGCGGCGCGGCGGCGCACCGCGTGTGGCGGCTGCGGCTTGGCAGGGTCGAGCAGCACCTGGGGGGAGATATGGGGAGAGACGGGGAGAGATGGGGGGAGATGGAGGGGGAGATGGAGGCGGAGACTGAGGCGGAGATGAGGGCGGAGATGGAGGCGGAGATGGAGGCGGAGATGGAGGCGGAGATGGGGGATGGGGGGAGATCTGGGGAGATGCACCTAGAGTGAGAGGAGTGCACGCTCGACTGGTTGGGCACGTCGCACTCTCTGTGCATCGAGCGGTCGAGCTGCGCCGCAAAGACGAGCATGGTCGAACTGCTAATTAACTGCTAATTAACTGCTAATTAACTGCTAATTAACTACAGGAGCTGTGCCGCAAAGACGAGCATGGTACAGCCGCCGCGGCAGTAGGGCAGCGAGAGGTGCGCGAGAGACGCGAAGTACTCGCCCGGGCCAAAGGCCTGGTGAGGCCGGGGGGAGGCAACGTCACTCTCCACTCTTGGCTTGACGCTCCGCACCTCTCCTCTTGGCTTGACGCTCCGCACCTCTCCTCTTGGCCTGACGCTCCGCATCTCTCCTCCTCTTGCATGCAGGCCGCATCTCCCCTCCTCTTGCATGCAGCAGGCGCCCCGCGGCGGGGAGGGTGGGGGCGTGCAAAGCGCCTGCCCGCGCCGCAGGGCCGGGTCGAGCCCGGAGGCGAGGATGGGCGCGACGTTCTTGGGCGCCGTCCCGTGGAATACGAGCCTAGTGAGCATAGGGGGGAATTCCAGTCCCCCCTACGCTCACCCGGCTCGTTTTCCACGGGACGGCGCCCCCGAACGTCGCGCCCATCCTCGCCTCGGGGCTCGACCCGGCCCTGCGGCGCGGGCAGGCGCTTTGCACGCCCCCACCCTCCCCGCCGCGGGGCGCCTGCTGCATGCAAGAGGAGGGGAGATGCGGCCT
>NW_005201192.1:1108688-1115922 GCF_000372725.1 Emiliania huxleyi CCMP1516 | reverse complement strand
GGGGGGGGGGGGGGGGGCAGAGAGCCACACTAGGCGAGGGGCGGAGAGGGGCGGAGCTGGTGGGGAGAGGCGGTGCCGCGTTGAGGACGACTCGTTCAGGCTCGATCATCAGGTCGAAGAATGAGCGGAGCGCGGCGGCGGCGAGGCTGCCGCCGCCGGTCGCACCGGAGGGACGCGCGTCGGTCGGGGCATGCACTCCCCCGCCTGGCACGTGTGTGTGGGGGGGGAGGGGGGGAGTGGCGTCAGAAGCCAGCTCTCCGGGAAGGGGCCGAGGGCGTCGGTGGCAGCAGCGCCGGCTAGAGAGCGCCCAGACCGGGCCCTGGCGCGGCTCTAGCAGCCCTCTCACGCTCGTGTGCGCAGCAGGGTGGGCAGAGGAGGCTTCTCGCAAGCGATGCACCTGGCAGCGACAGGATGGCTTGGCGCTCCTCGCGCAGCGCGTCGTCGCCGGCGGCAGAGACGAGCGCGGCGTTGCTTGCGTCACATTCATCCGACGGCGGCAGGCTCTGCGCGTACACGTCTGGGACCCGGTTACCGGCGACACCATGCCCTTGCATTCGGTACGAGGAAATCCTGAGCTGCTGCGCCGTGAGCTGAGCGGCCGATTTGCTGGACAGTTTGGCTTGGGCGTTGCGCGTCTCGACTAGCTTGCATTGCTCCGCCTGTGCACGTAGTAGCGCATCGGACCCGCCGCCCGTCCATGCCGCCGCTCCGCTCATCTTGCAAACCGGGCTGCCGGAGCAGCTCGCCGAGGGCGATGGCGGCCGCTGGAGCAGCTCGCCGAGGGCGATGGCGGCCGCTTTAGTAGCCGCGTCCAGCCGGCTGGGGCAGGGTCCCCCGCGAGGTAGGATTCCTATAGTGCCCCAAGTGCTCCAAGTGCCCCAGCGGATACCAAGGCCCATCGCGCGACTCGCCCGGCGGGCCGGATGCCCTGTGCCCCCGATACCCATACCCCGCCGACACGCCACGTGCAAAAGATTGGGGCTTGAAATACTCGAGTACAAGTCCGCCGAATTTAAGATTTTAGAGGCCGGCCGCAGGCCGGCGATTTTCAGATTTTAGACCAATATTTTAGAGTTATGGAGCGCATTTTCGCAAGATTTTAGCTGGAATTTCACACATTTTCAAGATTTTACAGCTCACGGCCGCCCCGCCTTCAAATCTTAAATTCGGCTGACCTGTATGAAACGGTGCCGTAGCTAATTATTAGCCTAATAACGACGTTATTAGACACCTGCTAATCTAGGTACGATATTAGGCTAATAGTTTGATAGCGTGTGTGTGTGCGCGCGTGCGTGCGCGGCGTGGCGCTCTGCCCCGCTGCCGAGGGCGCCACCAACCCGTGGCGGAACATACACACCAGTCAGTGAGGGAGGGCGAGACGATCGAGGGGTCCCGTACCGCGGAATCGACCCTATCCAGTGCTCAAGTGCTCAAGTTCCAGATGCTCAGAGAATAAACCGCGCTGTGCATTACCGCCCTCTCCCGCTTTCGCCCGCGCGATGAAAGTGGGGGGTAAAATTCGGAATGAATTTCCGTCGGCCGCAATCGACGCGCGGCGCGCCTCTCTCTTGCCATGCTACCGCTCTGCGCGGCGCCCTTGGCCTCAGAAGCATGCGACCTCAGCGCAAAAGTGTTCCGCGACCCACACATCAATTTCGCCTTCGGAGGCTCTGCCGACCTCCGCGGACGCCACAACGCGCTCTACAACTTCCTGTCTGCGCCCGGCTTCTCCGTCAATGTAAAGACCGAAGCGGCTGTCTTCAAGATGCACGGCGGAGCCCTGACCATCAATGGTACCTTTCTCACTGAGGCGCACATCACCGCGCAGCTCTCCATGCAGAAGCGCGCCACCGCCTCGTTCTGGGCATCCGAACTCGACCCCAACAATTTTGGCTGGAAGCCGGTTAACGGCACCTGCGTCGGCCGCCCATTCCGGTTCGGTTTCCACGGCCACAAGGCTTGTTTTGACTTCAAAATGTCGATGGACCACTCGAGCGCCACATTTGAGCTCGGAAACTGGACCGTGAAGGTGCACGGCAGCCGCTCGTGCAAGGGCTGTCTGGTCGCGGGCCCCGAGCACCGCCTGGACATTGGCTTCACAGCGAGAGGTGACGCGCCGGCCCGCGACAAGCCCCATGGCATCGTTGGGCAGTCCTATGCCACGCCGGGGCTCGAGCGGCACGGCAAGAAGGACCTCTACCCTTTTTCAGGCTCCTACACCACCAGCGCCCAAGCCGAGGGCGCCATCGAGGGCTCGGCGTCAGATTATCAGGTAGCGAGCCCTTACGCGACCGGGTTTGCCTTTTCGCGCTTCAACGCCGCCAGGGGCGCCCCCGCGTCTGCAGAACCCACCGGCGGGGTTGACGCCTCGTCAATCGATCGCATCGCAGACCCCGCCACTGAAGCGGAGCGCCGCCGCCTCTCCGAGGCACCTTGCCCGCCTTCGGCCGCCGGCGTCGCAGCGTCACCGCCACCGTCGCCGCAATCGCCGCCGCCAGCAAAACCGGCGTGCCCATACCCAAGCTACACGCGCAAAAGCGGGCACTCATGGACCGCAGCCAAGGCATCTTGTGAGGCGGATGGAATGCATTTGGCAGTTCCTGAGAATCCAGAACAGGACGATGCCATAGCAAAAGTGTGTGCAGGCGAATGGTGTTGGATCGGTGGCCAGAATCCATCTGGAAGCACAATCGCTTGGGTAAACAACGCTGCTAGCACCTACACAAACTGGCAAGCTAACGAGCCGAATTCTGAAGAAGCTGAAAAATGTATTGTCATCCTAAGGAATGGGCAGTGGAATGATGGCGAGTGCCGTGAAGCGGGTAACTACGTTTGCCAGTGTCATGCCCGGTGACTGAACAGTAACGATGGGGGCGGCGCCTTCGTCGCCGCCCCATCGGTAGCGCGGTACTATCGCGCGTCGCGCGTTGCCTTTGTGGTGTGAATGCTGGCGGTCTGTTTTGTGGCACTAGTATAGAGTCTATGGAGTCTACACAATCTATAGAACCGAGATAGAATCTAGCGTGCACCGCCGTGCACGTGTAGATGACCCCTCCGTCCAGCCCGGGGCGGGATCTTTTAATCGCCTTGGTGGTGTTAGTTCGTGTTAGTACGGCGGCTTCCGTGTGTACCACCTCAGTGTGCTGCCATCTCCGCACGCATCATGAGTCAACGTGTGCTCGTTCCTACGGCTTTACTCACAAACGACAGTCATCTACCCCGCGCATACCACTCCTCTTCCGTCTGATCCGTCGTCGCGAGTGATCGTGAATCTCAGTGATAGATGGACGTGTGGAGTACCGTGTGCCAGCGTTGAGTCAGCGTTCATAAAAGCTAACACTGTCTGCCTTGCCCTTGGGGGAGGGGGGGCAGAAAGGTGCGCCCAAGCCGATTGCGCTCGGGGAGAGCAATTCTTCGCCATCACACGGGTCGCCGCCAACGGCATCGCCCTGCTTAGCCACACTTATCTAGGTCTGCCGGCGTGGCGGCGGTGGAGGCCACGGCGGCGGAAGCGGAGGTGGCGGGGGGCGGAGGTGGCAGCGGGCGCGTGGTGGAGGTGGTGGAGGCGCGGGCGGCCGCAGAAGCCGGCCTCGGCGCGAGAGCGCGCTGGCGGCCGGCGCGGCTCTAGTCTCACATGTTACTTCCTGTTGTCTGTTGTGATGTTGTGCTCTTGGTTGTTCCTTTGGCACGGTGGAGTGCTGGGGGGGGCGACAGGGAGGATGTGGCCTTGAGTTATGTACTCTCCGCCGCCGCTGTCTCCGCCACCCCGCCCTCCCCACCGCCGCCAAACCCCCCGCCCTCTCCCTCGCCTCCCTCCCCTCTACCGCCAAGCCCTCTGCCCTCTCCTCCGCCTTCCTCTCCGCCGCCACCGTCTCCGCCATCTCCTTCACCTCCCTCCCTCTCCGCCGCTACCGCCACCGCCATCGCCACCGCCTACACCGCCCGTTGCTCCTTTGACGCCGACACGTGACTCGCCCGTGCTGCGTGCAGAGAGCGAGAGACCCGGTATCGCACAATGGTCAATGGACAATGCGATAATGGCAAAATGCAATAATGATACAAAATTTTGTCCGTACTAGGTTGTGAGATAAAATACACCGGAGAACACGATCGAGACGCGAGATACTTTGTATCCGCTGCGCGCCCCGTGCTCTATAGCTTCTATATGCCCTACCCCTAGCATGTCCGTGGGGGCACGCGCTGCGGCCGATGGCCCGCTGCGCGCTGGGGGGGCGGCCCTCGCGCGCCGGTTCATAGAGCGTTCGCGAGCCGCGCCGACCCAAGAACACGGAAGAGTGGTACACAAACTCGGGCCGGATGTTGGGCAACGGAGAGCGGCGTATGCATGGCGGGCGTGGGCGTGGCAAGACAAACCTGACTTGGAAACTGTCGTTCCCCGGTCCTGCCCCCCGTGGCCCGCCCGAGCCCCTCAGATGCCGATGCAGCCCTCGTTGTGCGGATACAGCGGGAGGACGGCGTACATGATGCCCATGTACAGGAAGTACGCGAGGGGGAAGAAGACGCGCATCACCTCGTCGAGCCGGGCGCAGTCGGCCAGACGCCGCTGGACCGAGGAGGGGAGCGCGAACTTGGAGGCGGGCTTGTCCGGCTTGTCCTGCTTGTCGAGGTTCGCCTTTTGGGGCAGGGAGCGCCTCTTCAAGCCGGCTCTGATCCTATGCGTGCCCCCTCCAGGTCTGCTGATCCCCACAGACCCTGCCGTGGGTGCTTGTGTTGACCCTGAGGCGCCCCACGCCCCCGGTGCTGTGATCCTGAGAGGGGTAGCTGCGTGACGCGATAGAGGCTTATCTGGTTCGCCTTGAGCCGCATGCCAGCGTTGACTGCCGCGTACTCGAGGAGGGCGACGAAGTTGAAAACCTACCGGATGGTTGCGAGGTGTGTAGCCTCCGACTCACGGAGGGCAAGGACTCGAATCAGCAATTGACCATGGTGCCGATCAGGAAGTCCGAGAGCCAGACGCGGTCGTCGCTCTGCAGCTGCGGCAACGAGCGATATACCGCGTTCAGGTTGTTAAGCACCATCAGGAAGCACAGGAAGGCGAGTGCGATCCGGGCCGGTGCGGCGGCGGGCGAGATGAAGAACCCCGACCAGGAGGCGAGCACCAGGAGCACGGCCACCAGAATGGTGAGCGTGCTGGAGGTGTAAGAGCTGCGGGTGAGCGAGAAGCACATGGTGACGGCAGATGTGGTGCCTGATCAAGAATGGAGGAGCGCTCGTCAGTTGAATGAGAGGGCACTTGCGGTGCCGCCCGACATGTGGCGCCGAGCGGGTTGCGGAGGGCAGGCGGGATCCCGAGAATCGGGATGGACTGGTTGCTCTGGCGGGACACTGGATGTGCTGCCCACTCGCCCGACGTGAAGGGGTCGGCGTCCACCTTCATCTGGAGCATCTCGTTGTTTACCAGCCAGTAGAGCTCGAGGTCCTGCGGCGAGGAGCCCAGCGAGGCGATCGAGAAGTCGCAGTACTGGATGTCGTAAGGCAGCTTCCCGAAACTGAACCCCCCGCAATACATCTCGACGTGCATCGCGCGGATCCAGTCTACTTTCCCGTCTGGATGGATGTACACGCTCTCGCCGTCGGCCGCCATCTTGCCGCTGCCACCGCCGACCGTGAGCGAGCGCGCATGTGGGAAGTTCAGCTGAGGCGCCCAAATGCCGAGGTCTTTCATTGCTCCGAAGTGTAGCCGCTGGCAGGACGCGTCGAACACGAGGCGAGGGTCGCTCCAGCTAGCGATGAGGTAGCCGTCGAGTCGGTACGACTTGGACACCTGGTTGATGGTGTGTATCACCGACACGTCTGTCTCGACGTTCACCCTGTCGGGAGCGGCTTCCGCCGCGCAGCTGCCCTCGAGCGCCTGGCCTGGCCGCATGGAGGCATCGTAGCTGGCCGTGAGATTCGAAAGGATGTCGCGCTGGGAAACGGCGGCCACAGTCGCGAGGGCAAAGACTGCCATTGTCGACCGTGTGGCGCCGCGGTGTTCGGCGTGGGCGGCGGCGGTGGCGAGCGCGCGGCCGTGAGGCGAAAGCCGCGGTCGCGCGCAAAAGCAGGCGCAGCCGCAAGGCTGGTTTTTCTGGCGCCGTCTTGAGGAGACGCCGTGTAAAAAAGAAGGGATGGGAACGGCGCGCGGAGACTGCCAGTGAGAAACTGGAGGCAGGTCGCCAGATGGAGATGAGACCGCCGGTGGAGTAGGGAGTCCACCGAGCACCGTGCTGCGAGCCTGTCGCTGTCCCTTATCAGGAGCAGGAGAACTAGGAGAGCGCAACCAGTCGGAGGCCCGCGCCTGCGCCCGTGCCGCCGGGTGCAACTTTGTCCTATACGAGAGGGGAATCCCTGCTTCCCTGGGACCCTGCTGTGTGGGTGAACACCCTGCCCAGCCCCCCTCCGAGCTCCGTGTCGCGATGCGCTCCCCACTCCGTTCATCCGTGTCCCTGATCGCCCTTCCAAAATCCTGCTCGTGCACAGTAGGCTGTGCCAACTGTGCAGAACGTGTGAGCAGCAGAGGAGCTGCTCTCCAGGCTTCTGTCGCAAAGAGCTGCATGCCACCGAAGGCGCTGTCGAGGTTCGCCGAGCTTGGCGAAATCCGGGGACGCCGCCACCGACGGAGCGCGTTTTGGACTTTTCACTCTCCGGACAAAGTCAAAGACCGCTGCACAGAGCGGACGGTGCGGGGTGTGTCCCCGTCATGGCGGCGAGGCGCGGGACCGTCTGTGCACTGTGGCGAAGTGGGTCGCGTCCCCGGATTTCCGTCAACTCAGCCTCCACACCCTCTACGTACCAATCAACTCGAGTTTTGTTGCTTCTGGGGAAATCGAGTATCACGGGTTGGTGAAGCAGCCGCCGTGCCACGCCGGGCAGACGATGCCGTGCGCGTGGAACGGCACAACTCCCCCGAGTCCAAACTGGTCCACTAGCGCGAGACTCCGCGCGTCAAACACGCCGAGAGAGCTCGAATCCGTCGTGGAATTGTACAGCACCGAGAGCAAGACCCCGTCGTCCTCCGCGGCGGCGGCGGTGCTCCCCGTCCGAGGCACAAAGTCCGCCTCCGTGACGTAGACGCCGGGGCGCGCCCACGACGCGGCGACGGCGCCACCTCCGCGGGAGACGTCGACCTTGACAATCTGGTCGAACCACTTCGAGTCGGCCGCCGAGGGCGCGAGGGCGTAGAAGAAGCGGTAGTCGTGCCGCGCCTTGAAGAGCGGGTTGAAGGTGGGGTAAT
>NW_005201192.1:1103330-1103655 GCF_000372725.1 Emiliania huxleyi CCMP1516 | reverse complement strand
CGCCTCCGCCGCCATCCCCGCCGCCGCCACCGCTCATCTGGTCCCAGAACGAGGGTGGCAGCTGCACCGATCACTGCGCCAGCCTCGGCACGACGTGCGCCGACGAGACGCCCAACAACCCGCCCTTGCCGGCCGACGAGTGGCCTAAAACCGTCTGGCCGACGACAGAGGCGCAGATGGAGGCCATCTCGAACGCGTGGGGCCTGGGGTGCACCGCGTACGTTGATCGTCCGGACCTCTATGTGCGCGTTGACCCGCCCGAAGGCAGCACGGTGAAGTGCTTTTACGGCAACACCGCAAGCTGCCCTAACACGTGGGGGGGATC
>NW_005201192.1:1085956-1090124 GCF_000372725.1 Emiliania huxleyi CCMP1516 | reverse complement strand
CCTCTAGTGCGAGCTCTATTCACGCCCTGGCGTTGTGTACTCACGCACTAGGACAAGAGCCCGGGCGTCGCCTTCAAGGAGCAGACGCTCGGAGACATCGGAGCCCGAGCCGCACCAGCAGCCTCTCGCCCTCCCCCGCCCACAGCCCTCATGCACGGCGTCACTCACGCGCAAGTAGGCGTCGAGTCTGTGGCAATCCTCGACAAGCACCAGTCGCCGTCGGGCGCCGCCGCGGTCATGTTTGCCGGCGCGCACTCCGGCAGCCTGTCCCTCTACGAGCTCCTCCTGACCAATGGGTCGCGATGCGCGCTTCCGGCACCGCCGCCGCCGACGCCGCCGCCGACCAAGACGCCGCCGCCGCCACCCGCGCCGCCGCCGCCGCCGCCGCCGCCCTCGCCGCCGCCGCCGCCGCCGGTGGGCAAACGGAGGGCCGCGACCCGACCCGAAAGACGACATCACGCGCGTTTGCTCGTCTTTTCTAGGTGCAGATGTGGTGGCTATCCTCTCCGACGCCGCCGCCGCCACCGCCGCCGCTGCTCCAGCCCCCTGTCCCGGAGGAGACCTCCCTCTCGCTGAGCCTGGTCGAGATCCTCGGCGGTGTGGCTTTGGGCCTCGCGCTCTTGGCGGTGCTCGGCCGTCCTCTGCGCGGCGCCGAGAACACGGAGTCGACGCGGCGGAGACTTCTGTTTCTAGGTGCTGCGCCGCGTCCTCTGCGGGGGCGGCGGGAAGAAGCAAGCCCAGGCGGCGCCGCCGTCCGATGCGGCCGAGTGGAAGGTGCGAGATGACTTTGGACTCCCCGAGATTACCCGAGATTGCCCGAGTCGAGATTGCATTGGGAGCCTCCCCCGGCCACTCCCCTCTGCTCCCCTCTGCGCCCCTCTGCTCCCCTCTGCAGCCCCTCACGCTGGAGGCTTCACCGTTTATAGGCGCCGAACAGCTTCACCGACAGCGATCGGCGGCACGCCAAGACGTCCGGCTTCTCCATGTAGCTCTCATGCGGCACGGCGAGCGGGATGGATCGGGAACCGATCACAGCGCATACGGGTTTCTGCGCAGGTACGTGGCGACACTGGGGATTGGAGGGGGCTGGAACTGGGGGATAGAACTGGGGGTTGGGGGGGAAGCGAGCCAGGGACGAACATTGCCTCGTGGGGGGGGGGTCACCTTTCTTCTAAAGCCTTCGTTCCGCGATGGCAGCAAGACTGGTCAGTCGCCTTCGGGCACCGAACCACACGAACCACGCACTCGCACACGCCGAGCCGCGCGCGGCCGGCGCCCCTCAAGCCTCATGCCCTTCTCCACGCACACCGCGTGAAAACTGCGCGTACGTCCCCGCGCGCACGCAAACACGCGCAGCGCCATTTCAGAGCTGTGCCATGTGCGTCTGCCCTGTGCTGGCGCCCCATGGCCGTCCCGCGCCGCCCGCACCAGCTGCGCGCCCCTCGCACTACCAGAGCCAGCCGCTCGTCCACTCACGCCGCGACGCGCGCACCGCAGCACACCTCACCAGCACTACCTCGCCTTTTTGCGCCCTGTGCAGGCTCTGCACACTGCTTCTGGCATCTCACAAGCGGCAGTACCAGGACGCGCCGCGAGTACGACGCAGGTCCTGCACCGCGCAAGCCGCGCACGCACGCCCGCACGCGCGCGCGCGCGCGCGCGCGCGCTCATCCGTTCCGGTCTACAGCACAGACTGCCAGCCTGCCTGCACACACAGCATACAGCACCACACGCACTGCGCTCGACGATGCTGCCCGCACCCCGCAACAACAGCCTGCCCCTCGCCTCACCACGCCGTCTCGCGCTCACACCGCCAGCAGCCCAATCAGAGACACTGCAACGCGCGCCTCTGCACGCCTGCAGTCTCTCTGAGACCTTCTCAATCCATCCCGCCGCTGCGCCTTCCCGGGCACACACCGCAGCAGTGAACATGTGAGTCGAAGTATTGGATATCGACCGAGCCCGCGCCTGTCGCACACAGTTCCGTTTCTTTTTACTGCCATAAGCAAAAAAAGAAAAACATGATGACGAGACACAAAATTTCTTTCCTACTTGGAGAAAACGAATGAAGGCGTAGGGTGTGTAGCACCGCTGCCAATGACTGCCTGGACGTCACACTGACAGCGAGAGGGAACTCACCAGTCCGATAAGGATCAACTGGAAAGCTAATACACTCACACACGCCCGCGCGGCTCACGCACTGCGCGACCCCCCGCGCCCTGAGAAAACAGCAGCCTTACAACACAAGAGCGCCCAGCCAGCAGCCCCGCACGACGCAGATAGCGCCCTCGCACGCCTGCACCTTCTCAGAGGTTCCCACCCCAAGGCTTTTCTCTCACAAAAAGAAAACCTCTCAACCGGCCGCGCCGCCGCAGGGTGTACCAGCCAGCCAGCACAAAGGGAGCGCAGCCATCCCAGGTGCACATTTCGAAGTTAGCCGCAACGGCACACACACACACACACACACACACACACACACACACACACACACACACACACACACACACACACACACACACACACACGCACACACACACACACACACACGCACGCACACACACACACACACACACACACACACACACACACACACACACACACGCACACACACACACGCACGCACACACACACACACACACACACACACACACACACACACACACACACACACACACACTCACACGCACACACACACACACACACACACACACACACACACACACACACACACACACACACACACACACACACCGCTCACCCACACGCACTGGGCCTCGCACTCTGAATGCCGTGCCCGCTCCCGTCGTCTAGACGTGGAGTCGCAAAGGCTATCTTGGCCCTCGCCCCACCACCTCGTGCGCGTGGAGAAGCGTACCTGACCTTGGTCCTTGCGCCTTACCTCAGGTCAAGCTGCAGGCCGAGGCTCCAGCGTGGGTGGAGGAGCCGCTCGCGAGAGGGCAGCGTGACGTCCCCGAGGAGGGAGCAAGCGCCCACTCAGTGAAGAGGGCGTCCTGAACAGGAGCTGCTCGCGTCGGAGCTGCTCCTCCCGATGGCCAAGTTCTCGAAGTACCTGACGGGGTGCGCGGCGCTGCACACCGGCGCGGTGGAGACGCTGCCGTACTGGTTCGAGGTGCCCGCCGTCGAGGAGGCGCTGGCCAGCCAGCCTGTGAACGGCGTCCCTTCACGGGTGCAGCCTGTGAACAGGAGCCCGCCGTCGAGGAGGCGCTGGCCAGCCAGCCTGTGAACGGCGTCCCTTCACGGGTGCAGCCTGTGAACAGGAGCCCGCCGTCAAGGAGGCGCTGGCCAGCCAGCCTCTCGAGGGCGCGAGCTACTCCCTCGCCGCAGTCCGCGACTGGGCGCCGGCGGCAGAGCTCGATGAGGCTCAGCGCAGGCAGCTGCCGCACAACCCGCAGTCTGGGAGGGAGGGAGTGGGTTGCAGGTTGCTCACCCACGGCACCGGGCCGGTGCTTGCACTTTGAATGCCGTGCCAGCTCCTGCCCGCGTCCCGGGCGTGGAGATGCGAGGGTCGCCCCCCCTTGTGTGTGTGGAGACGTTTCCCTTGCCTCACCTTAGGCAGCTGCCCAACCTCCTCAAGGACGTCAGTGGCCGCAGCGACGGTACCTTCCGCACGGAGCGGACAGTCGCCTCGGCAGCCGCGCCCGCGGACAGGACGAGATCCAGCCGAGATCCAGCCGAGATCTGGCCGAGATCTGGCCGAGATCTGGCCGAGATCTGGCCGAGATCTGAGTGCGTTGCTCCAGCCCGGCCTCAAGCCGAAGCCTTCGCAGCGCTGTGCTCGCGCCGACGGGTCCGCCGAGCTGTGAGTGTGAACGGCGTATCTTCACGCCTGCAGCTGTGAGCAGGTGCTCGCGCCAAGTCTCGCGCCAGTCCTCCGTCTGCGGCGGGCTCGACTCCGAGCCCGACACAGAGGCTGCCCTTGCCGCGCCCCACTCCCCCGCTGCACCCCGCTCTGCCGATCCCCCCTTCACCGGCGGACATTGCGTTGCACGGTCCCCGCGCAACGGCGCGAAATCACATCTGAAATGACTCAAGGTGGTACAGTGGACACCAGTTGCGTATCTAGGTACGCGGCGCACTGCGACGTCAGGATCGTGCGGACCTCGCACGCGATGGCGAGGGAGCTCACGGTCACGCGCGTGCCGCACAC
>NW_005201192.1:1062879-1085111 GCF_000372725.1 Emiliania huxleyi CCMP1516 | reverse complement strand
CCCTCCTCCTCGCCTATAGCTCCGCGCCCTCGTCAGCACCCTCCTCCTCGCCCGCAGCCCAGCCCCATCGTCGATGCCTAGGTGGCCACCTCGACTCAGCGCAACGCTTATCTTTCGGTGAGCGAGTACGTGCTGCCGAGTGGATGAAGACGGTGGCGCCGGCGGCGAAGGCGGGCTCGTCGCCGCTCAACGCGCGCTCCGTCACGGCGGGCGGCGGCGTTGCCGCCAAGCAGGCGGTGCCGCCAGAGTCGGCGCCGTCAGAGACGGTGACGGTGCCGTCAGGCCCGCGGCGCACGCGCTCGTGGAGCTTCGACGGCTCGTGGAGCTTCGCGCTCCCCTCCTTCAGCCACCTCGGCTCCGCCTCCGCCGGGGGGACGCAGACCGCGTGGAGCCGGATGGTGGACGGCGACCCGACGGCGGGCAAGCGCGTCGCACGGAGCCCCGCCGCCCGCATGGAGCCCAAGACGTTCTTCGCGAACGAGCGCACCTTCACGTCGTGGCTGAGCGCGGGCATGTTGCTCCTGTCGGTCGGCATCGCAATCACCGAGCTTGAGGACGACATGGAGGACATGGACGGCCACACCGTGAACAGCGTCTCTTCACACCTCCAGCTGTGAACAGGACGTGGCGGGCGCGGAGCAGGACGGCGGCGGCCTGATGATCATGCGCTCGGCGCTGCTGCTGCTGTGCCGCTGAGAGTGCATTCGTGACTCATCATCCATAAGTGGATAGGTGCTCGGCGCTGCTGCTGATGCTGTACGGCCTCCTCACCTTCCTCCTCCGCCTCAAGAAGATCAAGCGCAAGGACCCGCTGGGCTACGACGACCCAGTCGGCCCCGTTCTACTCGTCATCGTCCTCTGCGGCGCAGTCGGAACCTACCTCCTCCGGATGTATACCTTCAAGTGGCCGGGCGAGGAGGTGCGCACAGACCGCTCACACCGCTCACACCGCTCACCCACGCGCACCGGGCCCCTCGCACTTTGAGTGCCGGGCCGGCTCCCGTCGCTTAGACGTGGAGTCGCGAGGACTGCCTGCCCCCCCTTGCCCCGCCCCCTTGTGCACGCGTGGAGAAGTTTCCGTGAGCTGACCTTAGGTGCACACGGCCGACACGCCCTTCTCCAAGGAGTTTGAGATGGGGGTGATGCCGTCGTACTTCGTCAACGAGACCGCCGCCATCGCGATGGTTGCGAGGGCGATGCAGGCCTCGGCGTCGGTCTCGTCAGTCACACTCGCCCACGCCACCTTCGAGCTCTTTCGCCAGACGGAGCTCGACACGGCGGAGGACCTCGTCGTCAACCAGGGCCGCTCCAAGGTGAAGCTGACCACGCGCCTAACCCTCAAGGGCGCGCGCTACATGAGCGCCAACCTCGGCTCGGCGCCGGGCACGGGCAGCACGGACCTCACTCTCTCCGTCAAGGGCACCGAGCGCGCGCAGCTCGCCGCCACCGCCGCCAACTGCGTCGGACGGTACGCGGCGCACTGCGAGGTCAAGGTGGAGCAGAACTTCCACATGGAGAAGGCGGAGGTTGGCCAGCCGCGCTCGCCGCGCGTGCCGCTGCCCGCCACCAGCTGGCAGCGCTCGGTCAAGATCTCGGGCATGCCGCACACGACCTCGCTCACCACGATCGGCGACCACCTTCGCGGGTGTGGTGTGCGGGGGGCCCAGAAACAGACGCGCATCTCCGGGTGTGTTTCTGATCTAGGCGACCTGAGGGGGTACTTCGCGTTACCGCCTCGTGTGCCGGCGGGGCCCTTCCTGCTCGGCACGGAGGACGAGGAGCGCCTCTACGTGCGCGACGAGTTTTACTACTGGAAGGTGAAGCAGCAGCACAGCGCACGCGGGGGTAGCCTTGCACGCCCGCGTGTGGCGCGTGTGGCGCCGCCAGACTTTCGAGCCAGACTTCCCGTCCCTGCCTTGTGTGCCCGTCAGGTCAAGCTGCCGTTTGCGCTCGCGCAAGCGCCGTCCGTCTACCTCTACGCGTCGCTCACCACAAAGTACGAGTCGCCGCAGCTGGCGGTGCTGCCGCTGCAGACGCCGCGGGAAGACTCCGAGCTCTCCTTCAAGATTGGAGGCAACCAGAACCACGGCGTCGAGGTGAGCGAGGGCGGCTCAGCCTGTGAGCCCCCACAAAAGCGTGTGTGGAGGAGCTCGCGCCTCACCTTGCTTGCTAACCCCTCAGGTGAGCGACCTCAACTCGGACGGCGCCCTCTCCCTCGCGGCGCACGACCTCTACAGAGAGCTGCGCAGCGCGCCGTGGGTGTCGGACAACGCGTGAGAATCAGCCAAGGGGGGGCGACCCTCGCATCTCCACGCCCGGGACACGGGCAGGAGCAGCTGGCGTGTACGGCTCTAC
Source organism: Emiliania huxleyi CCMP1516 (assembly GCF_000372725.1). NCBI lineage: Eukaryota > Haptophyta > Isochrysidales > Noelaerhabdaceae > Emiliania > Emiliania huxleyi. The sequence goes on along the minus strand of NW_005201192.1, from coordinate 1,082,756 downwards.
GTGTACGGCTCTAGTAACGTGTTTAAAAGTGTCAAGTGCCACAAGCTAGGCCTCCCGCTCCCCTGCAACAGTCCAACACCCACGACGCTCGGACGGTCGACGCCGCGGCCGTGGCGGTTCAATGTGCACCGAGCAGTAGCCCCGTCGATCTTCTGCTTGAGTACGCAGGTTCTCGCCTGCCTGTCTAGCAACGAGCCCATCACGCACTGGTGCACCTCCCGCTTCACCTCCACACGGGCAACGTTTGGATCAAAGACCCCGTTGATGGTGCCCCCGAGAGCATGGCCAATCAGAGGTGCAAACGGCGATCCGGCGACGCAGCCCGCCGGGAACGCCGTGATGCGGCGGCTGTGCGCGGCGTACACTTGTGGGTCGTGCGAAAAGGCACCCTGCCTTGCAGGCCAGTCTGGGCTCCCAGCACCCCCGTAGAACTCGGACTGGTGCCAGGCAGAAAGAATGCTGGAGACCACGGGGTGTCGCCGCACGAAGTATGTGCCGGCGTTGTACAGCCCGCCACCGCGGACATCGCGGCAGGGGTACTCGTCGACGACCGCCATCACTGGCGCGGAGTCCAAGTCGCTCGTCAGGTGGGCGATCTCAAACAGGGGCTCGAGCCGCGCCATCGGGCGTACCTGGCAGATGGACAGAGCCTCGTGAGCTAAGTGCACTTGCAGGCATGGGTCGCGGGGCGGATGGGCGGAAGGTCGTGCTCGATCGCACCATCCACTGGTCGAGCTCGACGTACATGAAGTAGGCGACGTGCGCATACTGCGGGTCTCGAATGATGTCCAGCATGATGAGCGACGACGACCAATCTTGGAGCATGATTCGATTCGCGCACTCATTTGCGTCCGGAGGCACCTCAGGCCACTTGCTAATGTACGTGTAGTTGTGCACCGATGCGTACATCTTCCATCGTTGGACGCCCGGGTGGTCGCTGTGCACGTGCGCGTCGACCGTGACGATTCCAATCGGGAGAGACGTTGCGGAGCCGGCCGACTCACACTTCTGCACAAGAGCCGCGCACTCTCGTGCGACGCAGTCGGCGCCGATTGGTGCTGGGCAGGCGGCTCTCTTGAGACACCAGTCGTAATCTCGGAACGGGTTGCTGCTAGGAGCAGGCAGGGCCGCAATCTCGCTCAATCGCGACCTGCAGGAGGGAGCTGCGGCCGCGCAGGTGCTCGCCAGCGGGCCGACATAGGTCTCGTTCGAAGCATCCCCGAGCAGCTCCTTGAAGTCGGCCCTCTCCCAGCGCTGCTTGTTATTGAGCAGAAAAACTTCATTCCGCGTCGCCCTGGCAGAGCTGCACTCGGAGACGTCGTCCGACTCTGTCACCGCCATACCCCTCCGGCGCCGCAGGTGGGGAGGGGGGAGAGGGCAGCGCTGGCGGTGGCGGTGAAGGCGACGGCGAGACTGTGACCTGCGCACACGGTGCGAGCGAGTGCGCGTGTGCCATCTCCGCCTCCCAGGCATCTCCCCCCCCTGTTCTTGTTTCGGCGCGCTAGCGGTTGGCTAAGCTAGGCGGTCACCCGTGCGCTGATCGGAAGGCACTCGGTGCAGGTCCCGCAGCCGTCCCAGGTGCACAGATCATCCCAGGTGTCTGTCTTCCTGGCGCAGAAGGCCGGGCAGAACGGGGGTGGCGGCGGAGACGGGGGAGGAGGGGCAGGTGGTGGCACGATCTGTGGCTGTGACACCACGGGGCACTCGGTGCAGGCGCCGCAGCCGTTCCAGGTGCACCGCACATCCCAGGGTTGGGTCTTCTGGGCGCAGAAGCTGTTGCACAAGCCGGGTGGTGCCTGCGATAGCGACTGCGAGAGCAGTAAGACGAATGGTGTCTGCATAGCAGCGGTGTGACTGGGCTCGAGAATTGTTGAGAGTTGTGACTGGCCAAGTGCCAAACTTTACTGTCCTGATAATGAAAGTGCATCAAAATTTACTGTTTGGGTGCAACCAGTAGAGACACGCCACGCGGGCGGCCCGCTTTCCGCGCACGGGGAAAATTCACGGGCGCGAGTCGTCGCCCGGCGCTGCTTGCAGCACCCTCCCTGGCGATGGCGCTAAGAGGTTCCTCTTTTCCGCGCCCCCCCCGCAAGGCGCGCGATACACTTCCGCCGAGCCCTTCCAGCTGGTGCGCTACCAACCTGCCGGGGCAGCGGTACGACGCGCACTGCGACTGGGGTCTCACACGCCGAACACGCGCTTCGCTAAGGTAAGGTAAGGTAAACGTCTCCACACACACAAAGTGGTGGGGCAAGGGGGGGCGACCCTCGCATCTCCACGCCCGGGACACGGGCAGGAGCCCCACGGCATTCAAAGTGCAAGCACCGGCCCGGTGCCGTGGGTGAGCAACCTGCACCCCACTCCCTCCCTCCCAGACACAGGACCCGCACAAACCCCCACAGCGTGGACGACTACGTGTTCAGAAACACCAAGCAGCGAGGCGAGGGTGAAGGGGTAAGGGGCTGTGTGGGGCAAAGTCTACATCTGACTACTCCATCTAGCCTGGGGGGTCGCAGGAGGGGGGGGCAGAAGGTAAGATATGGGTGAGGCCAGGGGTGGGGACCTAGAATAAGTCAAAGGACATGTTCTCGGCCCCGCCATCGCCGCCGTCGCCCTCGTCCGCCTCGGAGGCGGAGGTCGTCGGGCGGGGCGTCTCGCCCGTCGCGAACCTGCCGCCGAACACGGCGTCGGCCGGCGCCGAGGCGCCGGCAGCCGTGATCAGGTCGGCAACCTTTCGGTCCCTGCAGGCCGCATCAATTTTGCCTCGCCGGGACGGCTCGTAGAGCTCGTTGGCGAGCCAGTCCCGGGCGACCTTCGTCGCCACGGAGCCCATAGGGACCGTGGCGTACACCATGTCGCCGAACCCGCTGCCCCCCTCTGGAGGCAGCGCGTAGGCGACCTGAATGTTGGACCCGGTGGGGATGCGCGCCGCCTGCGTCGCAGCCTCCAGGCCCTCCATCACGAACATGGCGTTCTCGCGCAGCTGCGCGTACGGGTAGCCCGCACGCTCGGCCTCGCTCGCAGCCGCCGCCGCAGCCTTCTTCTTCGCCCTGTTCGCCTTCTGCCGGGCCTTTTTGGCCCTGCGAGCCGCGGCCCGAGCATCCTTCTGCTCCTCCGTCAGCTCCTCCTTCTTCCGCGGCGCGGTGCGCTCGATGAACAAGCGCTCCGCCGCCTGCACAGACTCGCGGTCGCCCGCGGCCTTCTCGTGCTTCAGGTCGACCTCGATGGTCGCGTAGCCAGGCCTTATCAGCCTGACCTGCGACGCACCTGCGAGCCTTGCGACCATCACCGCGTCTTCCAGTTGCGCGCGATCGTAGCTATTCCAGGGTCCGCTGCGCACCCCCGGTGCAGGCCTGCAGCACGACGGTGGCCGGCGCTTGCGCACCAGCCCCGTCCGCCGCCGGTTCCGCGGCCGCGGTCCCTTGCATAGCTAGCGCTTCGCTACGCTGTGCTGCTGTACCTCCGCCGGCCGTCGCGCGTCGGCGGTGCGCTGCGACGGGGCATAAGTGTTGTTCTTGCCCCCAAAATGATAAAGCCGTAAATGTGCACACGGACCACTGTTGTGACTGTTGATTTTTCCCATGCAGTGTGCAGCAGTTTGAGATCTCTTATAGTGTTACAGAGGGCATCTTAGAGTGTCAAGTGCGAAGTGGACGTGCCACAAGGAAGTCTAGAGACACGCTCGTGGCCGTAGACCGAACCACGTGGCAGGGTCGTGGCCAGCGCGCCAGGGCCAGGTGAGGAAAATAAATCACCGCGCCTGTCCGCTGAGCGCTCACACACTCCTTACGGTGCTGCCCAAGGCGCGCTGCGCAGCTCGCTGTAGAGCGCACGCGCGGCGAGGAGGGAGGGGCCGGCGAGGTCGCCGCCCTCGGGCGTGACGTCGGGAGCCTGCGGGAGGGTTCCGAGAAGGTTCCGAGAAGGTTGGGAGGGGGTCGCCGGTCCGCTATGGCTCTAAGCTCGAGGCCGGGGGCCCTGGCTTGAGGAGGGGCGCGGCGATGACGAGGGCGGGCGGCGTCCGATGAAGAGGAGGGGCGGGCGATGCGTTCATCACACCGACTACTATTCGTGATCCATGACGCGCGAGCCTGGCTGGCGAGCCGGAAGGACAGCTCCGAGTCCTCGCGCGGCGCCCGGTCCGGCCGCACCGCCAGCTGCGGCGTGTCATACCGTGTGGTAAGCGACGCGACGAGGCGAGACTCCGGCGCCGCCGCGAGAGAGAACGGGAGCCGCACCTAAGGCCAGGTCGACGCATTGAAACAGGCGAGGCGCGCCGCGCGCAATGCGCGGTGATGTGAACATGGACTGTGGGCCGCACCCTCCAATAGTAGTGCTCGCCCACCACGTACAACCGCTCGCCGTCCGAGCAGGAGGGGCGGGCGGGCAGGAGCGGTGACCACCTAGGGCAGTGGCGTCGGGCGGGCTGAGAATCGAACCCAGAGGTTTGTGGATGACACTGGTTGAAGGGGGCGGCACCGCGCGGTCAGAAAGGGCGCGGCGCGCATACTGCCGCCCACGTCGCGCGGCAGGGCAAAGTACCCGCGTAGATCGCCAACCTACAGTCAGTCAGTCAGTGTTACACACGTCCTAGCATGGACGACGGGGCACGCGCACTCGCGGAACACAGGGCATTACACACGAGGCGTTGTGTGCGTTCTCAGGGAAAGGCGGCATCACCAGAGACAAAAGTATATATACATAGTTTGATCGCCAACCTACTCAGGATCAGATGACTGGAATGGGGCGTGATGATGCTTGACGTGTCGGACGAAGCCCAAGTCGGCAGCCTACTCATTCGAGCATGACGCTGATGAGACGTACTCACTCCATGGAGTGCCCACATTCAGGCCGCCGCGGACCGACGTGACCGACGCCGTGTGCGGCACGCGCGTGACCGTGAGCTCCCTCGCCATCGCGTGCGAGGTCCGCACGATCCTGACGTCGCAGTGCGCCGCGTACCTAGATACGCAACTGGTGTCCACTGTACCACCTTGAGTCATTTCAGATGTGATTTCGCGCCGTTGCGCCGCGACCGTCCAACGCAGTTTGCGGCGGTGGAGGCGAGCTCCGCAAAGTCGCCACCGCGGATGCTCATCGCCAGGCCTGTCAGCGTCCCCTTGCCGCTCCCGGAGCCAAAGCTGCGGCTCTTGCGGCGCGCTCCCGCGGCCGTCAGCAGCGTGGTGAGCGTGACCGCCGTGCCGCTGGCGTTGAAAATCTCTCGGAAGGAGTGGAGAGGAGTCGCGTGGTGCGTGTCGAGGTGCGTGCGGCGCAGGAGCTCAAAGGTCGCGTTTGCGAGAGTGACCTATGCCGGCCCCAATCACTACAACCATGACTCGTGAGTGGCAGGACTCGGAAGCTGTCTCATGCGAAAGGGGTGTGACCGACGCGACGGCGGCCGAAGCCTGCAGCGCCCTCGCCACCACCTCGACGGCGGCCGCCTCGTCCGCAAAGTGCGATGGGGCAAGGGGGACCTGCTCACAGACGCAGCAGCTGTGAAGAGAAGACGAGAAAGGGAGGGAGGGGGGGGGGGTAAGCGGCACCTTGAAGGCCTCGAAGAAGGGCGTGTCGGCCGTGAGCATGCCTTCAGTGTCCCAATTGAAGCCGTACATGCGGCGGAGGTACAGGGCAACTGCGGCGAAGAGGACGAAGATGAGCGCGACGGGGCCGAGCGGGTCGTCATACCCGGTCGGGTCCTTGCGCTTAATCTTTTTGAGCCGGTGCAGGAAAGAGACGAGGCCGTACAGCATAATCACAAGCGAGCAGCCGATGACGGTCATGCCGCCGAGCTGGTCGGTGTCGAATGAATCCTCGAGCTTGGTGACAGCGATGCCGACGGTGAGGAGGAGCATGCCCGCGGCCTGCCACTGCGCGAAGGTGCGCTCGTTTGCAAAGAACGTCTTGGGGTCCATCCGCTCAGCCGTGCGGCGCTTGCCGGCCTTTGGCGGATCCAAGCCGAGCCCTTCGAAAAACGACGAGAAGCTCCGGGAGCGGCCCGCCATGTTAAGTCCACGTGGAAACATCCCGCGATGCCTACTAAAAGCAGTTTGAGAGCTGCTGTCTGCGCTTAGCGTGCAAGGACCGAACAGGAACCGGAGCTGTGTCTGCGTGAATCGAGACCTGCAGACTGGCGGCGGGCGTACTCGAGTAGAAGAATTTTAGAAGTCGCACGAGGCGAGGTAAGCAGGCCCTTCACAACTGACACGTCCTCACTTAATTATGAATTGCTTGAGAATCTTCGTACGATCGTACCTGGGCCCTTCACAGGTTCAGCTGACACGTCATCCTGGGAAAACAACCGCAACCTTTTTTGGCTTCGAGGCCGTCACACGAAACCGTGACGTAATCGTCCCCATGCCCCCCCGCCCGCCGTTTAAGCGGCGGGGCCCGATGGCGCGGGGGACGAAGGGGTGGGACGGGCTTTGCACATGGGGAATTGGCGGCCCGTCTTAGACACCGCCCTTCCTCGCAGCGAGCCCCTCTCCTCCCCACCACGCTATAGGTCCGGTGGGGGCAGGGGTCTCTCCCGCGCGCCGCGGCCTCAGCCTCAGGCAGGAGAGACACTAGCTCTAGCCGACCGACAGTCAGTCGCGGGCGGGCGTACATGTAGTCGGAGAAGGCCTGGGGGCGACTCCGCGCACCACACTGACGGTCGGCCGTCAGAAACGCGCCTGCGTGGATCGCGTTACACCAATCCTTGCGGTAAGACTGGGCTAAGAAATTTACGACATAGCTCCTCGCACGACACTGGGCACGGGACTAGCTACCAGACGCATTTCTTTATTCCAACTGTGTTAGTGCCAGTGCGCGCCAGTCCCGTGCCCAGTGTTGTGCGAGGGAGTTTAATTTTCTCTATTCAAAGGAATTCTTTATTCCAACAAACTGCTGGGGGGGGCGGGGCGCGAGCGCTCCCATGCCCGGCCGAACCGGAGCTGGCAAAGGGCGCGCTTCAACGGCGCCACAGGCTGCGCTGCTCGCGCTGCCGAAAAAGATCCAAGCCGCGGCGGCGGACGGCAAGGCGGGCGTGGTGCAGACGTGGCTCGCCGGGGACGGGCGGGCTGACGTGACGTGCGTGCGTGGCGGTGTGAGTGGCTTTACGCTCCTGGCGATCGCCGCCACCGAAGGTCACAAGCAGCTGGTCGAGGTTCTGCTGAAGCGGGGCGCGAAGGTGGACGCGCAAAACAGCAAAGGCTTTGCGGCGGTGATGGCCGCCGCCAACGAAGGCCACGTGCAGGTGGTCGAGAAGCTGCTGCGGCACGGCGCGGAGATCAACCTGCAGAGTAGCCGCGGTATCACCGCGCTGATGCTCGCCGCCAACCAAGGCTACGAGCGGGTGGTCGACTTGCTTCTGCGGCACGGCGCAGAGGTCGACCTGCAGGACGTCGGCGGCTGCACTGCGCTCACGGGCGCCGCCTTCTACGGCCACCCTGCTGTTCTGCTCCAGTTGCTGCGGGCGGGCGCAGACATGACGCTGCGCACGGCGGACAAGACGGCACTGCAGATCGCCAAGGAGAAGGGTCACACCGAGTGCGTCGCCGCCGTCAAGACGTTTCTCGGCGAGGTGGCGGCGGAGAGGCGCGACGCGGCGGCGGTCGAGGCGGGCGGCGCGGGGGCAGGCAGCGCTTCGGACGGCAGCAGCGGGCCTGTTCCCGAGGAGATCAGCGAGGCGGGCGGCGCAGGGGCGGACGGCGATGCCGCCTCGGGCAAGGGGGCAGCGGCGGCACCAACTGCCGCGCCCTCTTCTGGCGGCATGGAGAGCGGAACGGACGAGGATGCCGTCCCCGAGGAGGTCGTGGAGGCGGCTGAGGAGGGCGACGAGGCGGTGCTGGCGTGGCTCGACGGCGGCGGGCGGGTGGACGCGACTTTCACTCTTGTGGGTGTGAGCGGCTCTACGCTGCTGATGGCCGCCGCCTTCTACGGCCACGAGCGGCTGGCCGTGGCGTTGCTGCAGCGTGGCGCTTCGATCGACCTTCAGAACAGCGTCGGCAGCACCGCGCTGATGGGCGCTGCCCTCAACGGCCACGAGCGGGTGGTCGAGCTGCTGCGGCACGGCGCGGAGATCAACCTTCAGACCAGCGTCGGCCGCACCGCGCTGATGATCGCCGCTTTCATGAACCACCCAGCGGCCGTACTCTGCCTGCTGCGGGCGGGCGCCGACACGGAGCTGCGCTCGGTGAGTGGGCTCACGGCGCTGCAGATTGCCAAGCAGGAGGGCCACGCCGAGTGCGTGCGTGCCCTCGAGGAGCATGCGGCGGCCAAGGCGGCGGCCGAGAAGGCGGCGAAGGAGGCGGCGTGGGCTGCGGGGGCGGCGGAGAGGGCGGCGGAGCGGGCGGCGGCGGAGGCGGAGGCGGCGCGGCACGCCGAGGAGCTGCTGGCGGAGGTCGAGGCGGAGAAGCGCGGCAAGGGCAAGAAGGGCAAGAAGAAGAAGAAGGGCGGCGGGAGCGGCGGCGCTGGGCCGTCGCAGGAGTCCGAGGCGCCGTCAGAGGCAGACGCAGCCAAGCCCGCGAAGCTGGACAGGGAGGGGTTGATCAGGCTTCTCGAGACGCTCCACGAGGAGCGGATTCGGTACGGCATCACGGCGGAGACGTCGGTCGCGGGGTTGGCGGAGGCGTTGGGAGAGGAGGCCGAGGCGGCAGGCGAGGCGAGCGAGGAGGAGACGGCAGAGGCGGGTGAGGAGGCAGCCTTGGTGGCAGCGGAGGCGCGCCGGGAGGCTGAAGCCGAGGCCGACGCTCTGGCAGCGGCAGAGGAGGAGGCGGCCGCCGCGGCTGCGGCGGCGGCGGCGGCGGCGGCGGCGGCGGCTGCGGCGGCGGCGGCAGAGGCGGCGGAGGCGGCGGAGGCGGCACTGGCTGCCGGCAAGGCGAGGCGCGCGTCAGCGGCCGCTGCGAGGGCCAAGGCGGATGCCGACTAGCCGCGCGCAAAGGACAGCAACCTGACAGCATCCAAGTACAGTACTGCTACTGGCGCCGGCGCACGGATCGTGGTTGAAGGCATGTGCTGGGAAGAAGGTGGGTACAGGGAGGAGGGGGGGTGAGCTCGCTGTCCCGTGGTCTTGTCTGTTCAGGGGGGCTCCGCGATGCGATCTCCATCGCTGAAAAAGGGCGAGAGTGAGAGGACGCTTTTGTGGGAGGGGTGGAGCTCGCTGCATAGTCCCGTGGTGGTCAATTTGAGTGTCGTTGTTGGTTCTGCTTCAGGGGCCCTCCGCGCGAGCGGCCACACACCACTCGTGCACCGCGACAGCGACCACAACCACAAGCCACACATAGAGATGGGCCAACATCACATGACACACACACGTACTAGCTAGCGACGTACAGCTAGCGACGTCATATGCATATGTACATTGGCATAGACAGAGACAAGAGGCAGAGACAGTGGCCCACTGGGCTCTAGAGAGACAGGGGCATGGGCAGAGGCAGATAGAGATACTGGGCTGGGTTTTTAGGCATTGTGGGGTTGGCACTCCCATCGACCCTCATGACCTCCTGCGGTCTCTGAGATGGACACCAGTGGGTGTGGGACCACAGCCAGGATACACTCGAAGGCTGGGTAAGCAGTAGAGGTCGATACTCGACGCGTCCCACATGGTCTGTGTCGCTGTCGGCACGCTGTCGACAGGACGTCGAGCGACACCGGTGGCAGTGCCACCCAGGAGTGGTCGGGCGGTATCCCGTCATCAAAGAGCAACCATGTGATCCGTATGATGATTCCTGACAACCGCCTCAGTCAACTTTCGTCACAGTTCCCGCTCTGAGAGGAGCTGCGGGTCAGTTCGACAGCTGGAGCTGTGTCGCCGGCGTGCGGCGGCCTGCCTCCGGAGGTGCCTCTGAGGTGGACATTTTTTGGTCACCGTGAGAGAACGCGTTGGAATTTTTACTCCGGAACTTCAACTCCGCACGCGCACCGGCCAGGGCTACAATAGGATTCCTAGTGCCAGTGAGGCGGAGGCGCGAGTCGGAAGGCCGCGACCGTGATTTGGTCCCTTCGTTTTCCTACAATCGCTGTGAACCCAGCCACGTACATTTAAAGCCGTACCAGTCAGAGCCGACAGAAACAGGGACAGGCCAGCGCCGACCAGCCGGCAGAGAGAGGCGGCTCGCCTCCGTCTCGTTCGCGAGCGATGATCGACGCGCCAGTGTAGAGAGCGCGCCCACTCGTCACCGGGGCGGGGGCCTCCGTGTGGGCACACGCGCACCATCGAGCTACGCCTCGCGCTCCGCCTTGTCCATCCGCGCGCGCGCCAAGCGCGCCTCGTACACCTCGCTCACCTTGGACAGGGGAGGTGGAGGGGGGGGGAGGGGGGTTCACCCTCCGCTTGACGGGGGAGGGGGGGGGAGGTGCGTCACATCCCTCCGCTGGATCTCGGGTGCGTCTTGGGCACGGCACGAGGCTCGCCTTGGCGTCCGTGCTGCGCTCGTTTGGCACCGTGCGCAGCCTCGTTGTCGGGGCCTACGCGGAGGCGTCGGACGACCTGCACCAGCTGTTCGACTGTGTGGTGGAGTCGGCATCCAAGCAGCACTGGAGGCGGATCGGCGCGCGTAGCGCGAAGGAGGCGCGGTCCTACTTCGCTACGACGCTGCGGCGGGCGTGGGGCGTGCACTTTGCGCGCGAGTTCGCGCGGCACCGCATCCGACGCGTGGTGTTCGTGGGGGCCCCGCGGCGACAGCCGGGCAGGCCTCTCGCGACGGCCGATGGCGACTGGCCGGCGCTCTCGGCTGGCGAGTTTGCGGCGCACGCGCTGCGCGTAGCCGTACGTAGGCGGCGCGTGGGCGGGTGGCCCGCCCGGCCGTCGGTGAGCACCGGACGCGAGGGTCGGTCGGTCGGCTCCTAACTCGCTGCATATACATAGTTAGTAGCGATGAGCTCACTAGCTAGAGCTCACACTAGAGGCCGTCATCGCATTCGCCTTCCTGGGACCCATCGCTGACTTCTTTCTGACTGTCGCAGTGTCGCTGCTGTCTATCCCTTTCTCGGTCTGAGCTTGTGCGTCTTGGGGGGCCGGGGTTGTGTTTTTGTGTGAGTGTCACACACACACACACACACATTGGGGTCCACTCGCGTAATACAACTGTACAGCGCCTAAAGACGGCGGGCGTGCTTGACCGCGATATTCACAAAAACGCACACCACAGGTAAGCAACCGAGAGAGAGAGAGAGAGAGAGAGAGAGAGAGAGAGAGAGAGAGAGAGAGAGAGAGAGAGAGAGAGAGCACCACACTCCCCGCGAAAAGCACGCCGCCTCCCGGAACAACGAGATCTGCGATTCCTGGCTCGCCAGAGCCGATCGGCCGCGGGTCGAAACCCCTGCCGATCACAGCTTCCACTTGTCCACTTCGTCAGGTGCACATCATGTCGAGGGAGAAGAACCCGGGCGACGACAACTGGCGGCGGCTGCAGGAGGGTGGCCCGTCTGCAAAGGCCCACGTGCCAGGCCGGTGGCGGCAGGGTTGGCTCGTACTGGGCGTCAGTGCGGCGCTGCTGGCGTCCCTCTATCTGGCCAGCGCTGGCGTCCCTCTGGTGGCCGGGCTTAGCGGCGGGAGCCGCCAGAGTTCGGCGGGAGGGGACGAGTCGCCGCCGCCATTCGACCTCTACGCGTACCTCTTCATCAACCCTCCCGCGCCGCCGCCGCAGCCGCCGCCCGCGCCGCCGCCCGCGCCGCCGCCCCCGCCGCCGCCCCCGCCATTGCCTCCGCCCCCGCCATTGCCTCCGCCCCCACCATCGCCGCCCCCGCCCGCGCCGCCCCCGCCGCTTCCGCCGCCGCCTCCGCCGCCGCCGTTTCCGCCGCCGCCGCCATCGCCTCCGCCGCCGCCGCCGCCCCCGCGGCCCGTGCTGAACACTCTGTCGGGGTTCAGGAGGGTCGGAAACTGGATCCTCGCCGGCATCACAGACAACCTGTCGGACGGTGCGGTCCTCGAGGCGACGCCCGACGGATCCCTCCGCTTCGTCGTCGTCGTCAACAAGCCGACGGAGCTGCGCGAGTACACCCTCCCCGCGGCCAGCCTAGATGCGGAATATCTCCCCATATCTCCGCATATGTCGAGGCCCAGATGGGGTAGTGCGGATATCCACACCTCCCCACATCTCCGCATATCTCGAGGCCCAGATCGACAGCCCCCCCGCCCCCCGCTGTGGTGACGAGCGCGCGTGTGTCTTTTTTCAGGCCACGGGCGGGCCATCGCTCGCCGCCGTCTACCCGCTGACGAACTTTGTGGACACGGAGGGCGTGGCGCTGCTCCGCGGGCGAGCCGTCGTCCTCGCCGAGGAGCGGAGCGGCGCACTTGTGGAGGTGCAGACTGCAACCGCAGCAGCACCCGCACCCGCAGCACCCGCAGCAGCAGCACCAGCAGCAGCAGCAGCAGCAGCAGCACCAGCAGCACCAGCAGCACCAGCAGCAGCACCAGCAGCAGCACCAGCAGCAGCACCAGCAGCAGCACCAGCAGCAGCACCAGCAGCAGCACCAGCAGCAGCACCAGCAGCAGCACCAGCAGCAGCACCAGCAGCAGTATGTCTCTCACCCGGTCTCGGCCACAGCCTCTCTCAGCCTCTCTCAGCCTGCATCGCTCAGCCCCTCTCTGCCTCCCCTCTCCTCCCTCAGGTGACGCTGCCGGCCGTGTCTTCGGGCGGGGGAGTCATCGACCGTGCCGGCGCGAGCAAGGCGCGCACACACACACACACACACACACACACACACACACACACACACCGCTCACCCACGCGCACCGGGCCTTGCACTTTGAATGCCGTGGGGCTCCTGTCGTTAGACGTGGAGTCAGACGCGAGGGACAGCCTGGCCCTTGCCCCACCACCTCGTGTGTGTGGAGAAGTGTACCTGACCTTGCCTCAGGTGCACCAGACGGGGTACGGAAGTGACCTTACCCAGACGGCGGGCGGAGTGGAGGGAGTGACGTACTCCCCCGGCGAGGACGCCTTCTACTTTCTCAAGGAGAAGGAACCCGCGCTGGCCCTGCGGATGGACCGCCAGCCGCCGAACGCCAAGCGGCTCCTCGCCACCGTGACGTCGGTCGGAGACGTCGCGGGCATCTCCCACGTCCCGGGCGCAGGTCCGGGTACAGACGGCGACCGCCTCCTCGTCATCTCGGACAAGTCGAAGCAGGTGCTGCTCATGCGACCCGACGGCACTCTTGTTGGACCGCCCCTCGCCCTCTCGGTCCCCACAAAGTCCAAGCCGGAGGGCATCAGCATCCTGCCCCTCGAAGCCGGTAGATAGATAGATGGGAAGGCGAAACACAGTCCGACCAACGGCTGGGACACCAACGCGGTATGGGTGGACGCAAGACGGGCGTTGACGGTCACACAGGAGCGACACACAGAACCACAAGACAAGACACTCGCCGGTATCCCCGGCGGCGCCCCGCCATGCTCAATGATAGACAGATCGCAAGAGGAAAGCGACGAGCACACTTTGCCCCCCACGAACGAGCCACCCAGCCAGCCCCTTCCCAGCTCACGTGAGCACCCACAGTCGCGTCAAAGCTTCACGGCCGCAAGTGTGAATAGGCCCCCGGGACTGCTTCCTGACCTTCTCCGAGCCCGCCATCCTCCAGAAGTATTGCGGGCCAGAGTGACGGGAGCAGGCGGTGAATTCGCCCCCCCCTCCCCTCTCCGCGCGGCAGAGTTGAGAGTATCGCGCCTTACGACACAGCTAATGCACGTGCACATGCGCCCCCTCCCACAAACAAGCTGTGGTGCGTGCTCCTTGTGCTGAGCTGAGAGTGTACTGACCACTGTCTTTGACGTCCCTGTTACCCTGATGATTAAAGATTTTTATAACTTTCTTCGTAAGTAAGGGTTGCCCGGCCAGGTTGCTGCGCAAATCTCGCGCTGCGCTAGGCTCAGAGCGAGTTCGCGCTGCGCTAGGCCTAGGGGCTCAGACGGCGTGCGTGGGCCGCCGGGGTGAGGACCCCACCGGCACCGCTCCTTCTCGCGGTTCGCGCATCGCCTTCGGGAGGTCAGGCTCGGCAAGCTCTTGTCGGTCGGGCTCTACCTCAGCCCTCAGCCGAACACAGGCAGTTCGTCACGCGGCGGATGTAGAGCTCTACAGCTCTACAGCGCTCCAGAGCGCTCTACATCTCTACAGCTCTACAGCGCTCTACACTCTACATCCTCTACAGGCTCTGCCCCCCTCCGCGCCTGCGCCTGCTCAAAAGAAACAGCACGAGTGGGTGGCGATGCAGCACGAAGCCGGCACGTCGCCTGCCGACGCGCCGCTGCTCGGCCAGCGAGTCGTGCTCGGCGGGCTCTCCTCCCGCCCCGAGCTGAACGGGCAGCGGGGCGTGGCGCGGAGCTTCGAGGGCGGGCGGTACGCTGTGGCGCTCGAGGTCAGCGGCGAGAGCGTGCGGGTGCGGCCGGGCAATCTGTCGCCGGCGGCGGCGGAGCGGGCGTCGAGCGGTGCCGCGGCGGTATCCGATGAGATCGTGGCAGCGGCTGAGCGTGGCGAGGAGGAGGCGGTGCTGGCGTGGCTTGAGGGCGGCGGGCGGGCCGACGCGACGTGCGAGAGAGGCGGCGTGAGCGGCATCACGCTGCTGATGTTCGCCGCCAGCCACGGCCACGAGCGGGTGGTCGAGTCGCTTATTCGGCACGGGGCGAAGATCAACCAGCAGAGCAGCAGCGGCCTCGCCGCGCTGATGTACGCCGCCCTTTACGGCCAAGAGCGGGTGGTTGAGAAGCTGATTCGGCACGGCGCGGAGGTCAACCTGCGGAACAGCATCGGCGTCACCGCGCTGATGCGCGCCGCCAACAACGGCCACGAGCGGGTGATCGAGCTGCTGCTGCTGCACGGGGCTGAGATAAACCTGCAGAACAGCCAGGGCAACACCGCGCTGATGTACGCCGCCAACAAAGGTCACGAGCGGGTGGTCGAGCTGCTCATGCAGCACGGCGCGGAGGTCAACCTGCAGAATTGCGACGGCTGGACTGCGCTGATCGGCGCCGCCTTCTTCAACCGCCCCGCCGTCGTGCTCCGCCTGCTGCGGGCGGGAGCAGATAGGAAGGGGCGCTCTAGAGACGGGTTGCCAAGGGGCGGCAAGACAGCGCTGCAGGTTGCCAAGGAGAAGGGCCACGCCGAGTGCGTCGAGGCCTTCAAGAAGCACCTCCAGGAGGTGGTGGCGGGACGGCCCGCGGTGACGGCAGCCGGCGGCGAAGGCGCAGGCGGCACTTCCTCCGGCGGCGCTTCCTCGGCCGGATCGAGAGTCGCGGAGACGCAATCTCCAGCGGTGGCGGAAGGGCGGGCGCCGAGCGTGGTCCTGGCAGCCCCCGATGCGGTCGTGGCAGCGGCTGGGCGAGGCGAGGAGGAGGCGGTGCTGGCGTGGCTTGAGGGCGGCGGGCGGGTCAACGCGACGTACGAGAGAGGCGGCGTGAGCGGCAATGCTCTCTCCATGCCGCGCACCTTCATGAACATTTTCTTCAGAGAGAGAGAGAGAGAGAGAGAGAGAGAGAGAGAGAGAGAGAGAGAGAGAGAGAGAGAGAGAGAGAGAGAGAGAGAGAGAGAGAGAGAGAGAGAGAGAGAGAGTGAGAGAGAGAGAGAGATGTTGTTCTTCAGAGAGAGAGATTTTAGAAAACCAACAAGAAATCACGCCTCTCACAGTGATTTGGGCTCGGCAGCTTGTTAGCCCTCAGCCGAAGCTGGGGCCGGTCCCGTAGCCGAGAGAGCCCGCGTAGACGAGCGACTTGCGGGATGCGCTGCGGGACGACAGTCGGTGCACCAGCGCCGCCTCGAGCTTCGCGAGCCGCGCATCCATAGTGGCCAGACGCCGGTCCAGCACCGCCTCCAGCCGCCGCAGTTGCGCATCACCCACCAGTGCCCCGGAGGCCACCTCCTCCTCTACATCTGCGCCCGACCCGCTCACCAGTGGTGCAGCTAGCGGCGTCGAAGCCTCTGCTTGCCGTGACGAGTGCACGAGCTGGGCAAAGCTCTGGAGGCGCGCCTCCATCAGCGCCTCTGCATGCCCGTCCGGCTTGTCTTCGCCATAGCTCGCCTCGACAAGGTGCAGCGCGTCGCAGCGCAAGTGCCGCGTCCGCGCCGCACGCTGCTGCTTCGACTCGATCTCCTGCGCCAGGCGGCGCGCCTCTGGCAGGAGACGGCCGCCACCCCCCACCGCGTCCGAACTTGCTCTCTCGAAGAAGGACAGCGCCTCCTCCGCAAATTCGCCGTCGTCCCCCTCCGCCCCCGCTGCCGTGCGCAGGTACTCTTCAAAGTCGGAGTCGCTGTCGTCGGACGACTCGGCGGCGATCGTCCCCGCTGCAGACTCTGCACCTTCGCCGTAAGCCTGCTTGCGCTCGAACCGCCGCGCCGCGCGCGCCGCGAGTCGCTGCGCCTCGCCTATAGACAACCCTCGCCGGCCGCTCGGCGCGCAGCCTGCATTCATCGCTTGCCACGCTCGGCGCACACCCTCGAAGCCCCAGGTCAGCATCGCGGCGGGCACGGCAAAGATGGGCACGGAGAAGAAGGAGGTGAAGAGCACGATGAGCCGCGTGCCCGAGGAAAGGGACCCCTCCGGCAGCGCCTGTCCGGTGAGCATGAGCACGGCGAGGTAAGCGGCGTCCGGGATGGAGCGGATGCCGTTCGCGGCGAGCGTGGCGTCGGGGAGGATCGAGTAGAGGAGGGTTGCAGTGAGTAAAACCATGAAGAGCACCATCGCGAGCGAGGCGAGCAGAATCGTTCGGTTGACGACGAGGACGCGTAGCACCGTGTTTACGGCGGCCGAGTACTCCGACGTGCGGAAGATGTTGAGGATTCGAAAGACGCGCACCTTGCACGGGGTCGGTCGTGTGAGCGAGAGCCTACCCTGTGTCCCCTTGGGAGGCCCATCTAGAGGTGCTAACCCAGCTGGCATTGAGCCCGCTGTCAAACACGCCCGAATAGCGGCCGTCGACAAGCAGGTCGAGGAAAAAGGGGAAGGTGGAGAGTGCGTACACGACGGCCTCTCCTGATAACACCCAGCGCAGCCTCGCCTCTCCTGGAGCGAGGCCGCGCGTGACCATCCGAGGCAGTTCTGGCGCAGAGTAGAGCCGCAGACTGTAGTCGGCGAGGAAGATGGAGGAGAGCACCGCGTCCGCCACGAAGAAGTAGACGTCGTTGGCTGGATCGTCGCCGAGCTCTGGATAGCTTGCCACCACCAGCTGCACAACGCAGAGGAGGGTGGCTCCCGCGAGTAGCCAGGCGTAGGCGGTGGCGGCGGCGCGCTTCCCACCACGCTTCGGCCGCACGATGGAGAGCACCTGCCGGCGGCGGCTGTCGCGAGTGGCCGCGCCCAGGCGCGGAGCTAGGAGAGGTGCGGCGTCGGCCATATGTGCAAATGCGTGCACAGACTCTTTGTGCTTGCTGCCGCGTTCATTGCTCACGCGCCTCAAGCAAGTTTGAGGGACGTGCGGGGGAAGGGGGGGGGATGCGCAGTCGAGTGCAGAGAAGTGCGAACTCTCTCGTTTCCGCGCCCGTTCGCGTTTCCGTGCCGCCGTTGGAGAGAGAAAAACGAAGAAAACTGCCCTCCAGCCTGCTCCTTTCACGCGCGACGACCACAGTGCACACAGTCACAGACAGAGTCAGTCAGTCAGTCAGAGAGAGCATCAGCATGCAGAGCCCACAGCGATCGCCATCTCGCTGGCCTCTTCGCAGGCCCCCCCGACCGCGTCGAACTCATCGGCGCGGGCTCTCTCGGCTACGGGACCGGCCCCAGCTTCGGCTGAGGGCTAACAAGCTGCCGAGCCCAAATCACTGTGAGAGTCGTGATTTCTCTTCGGCTCGATGGCTCTCACTGTCAGCTTTTGGAGCAATGGTGCTCAGGGTCGTCTCTGTCTTTGCGGATGGATGATGCGGTGTTGACACCATAGGTGTCGCTCGCGCTCTTGGCCAAGGCGCTCGGCGCCACGC
Organism: Emiliania huxleyi CCMP1516; assembly: GCF_000372725.1. Taxonomy (NCBI): domain Eukaryota; phylum Haptophyta; order Isochrysidales; family Noelaerhabdaceae; genus Emiliania; species Emiliania huxleyi. The sequence continues at coordinate 1,064,876 of NW_005201192.1, read as the reverse complement.
CCCGGCGAGAGGGCCGCGGCTACTCCGTCCGGACCGGTCTGCTCGCCCGGGCTCGCAGCCGGGGCTTTGCCTCACCCTCAGCATCGGTGGAGGCTGACGCGAGCTTGTCCGTGCGGTTTGCGCGCAGAAGACGCTCGTCGGCGGTGCAGGCTGAGACTGAGCCTCTACCACTAGCTCTACCAGCAATTTTGGACTGAATGATTTTGAGAACGCGAAAAAGAGAGGTATGGCAGACGGGGACGGACCCCATCTCTCCTCTTCATCTCGCGGTTCTCGCACGCCAGCGCATGTGAAGTGCAGTGTGCAACCCAGCCGACCAGGCTACACGGCTCTGTAGACTGTACTAGCCCAGGCTGCGGTTACAGGCCTCATCACACGCGCACGCAGCGAGGGGCCCCTGTCGAGCACACCAGCCTTGTGCGCCACAGATGCATGCCGCTAATCGGCGCGCCGCCTCCTCCTTTCCACCTTTGAGCGACGCCGCACACTGCCACGCTCGCACCCGCCGTCGCGCCCTCAAGCCAGCGCCCGCTGCGGCGCGATCGGCGCGGCGGCGCGGTGCTGCATGTACAGGCCCGCGGGCGGCCCGTGCCGCCTCCACTCCACCTCCACCAGCTGGCAGAGCTGCGCGTACGAGATCGTGCCTGCCGCGCGGGCGAGGGGGAGGATGGGCGTGCGGCGCGCTGCGGCGCGCGGGTGCGTGCGGCGTGTGGCGGCGGCGTTGGCGGCGGCGTGTGGTGGCGGCGGCGGCGGCGGCGGCGGGAGGTCAATTGCCCGCCAATTCTGGATTTGGGCCCTCCGGGAGGCCTGCGTTCCGCGAGTTCTTTTTTTGGTGTGCCGGTGATAGTACTAGCACGCGCCAGTTCGCACCTGTGTCGAGCCTGTGTGCTGTGAGAGAGAGTTGTCTTGTTTAAATTCTTTTTTTGCGACTGTGACATCCTTGGGAAGGGCGCTCCAACGCGCCGCGGCGCCGTCCGCGTTCGCAGTGCTGACGCCCGCCGCGTCGCAAGGACGTCGCGATGAGCTGCTCCGCGTCCACCGCGCCTCCTCCGCCGCCGCTCGCTCCTGCGGGCGAGGACGGCAGCGGCGGCGCCATCGGGATAGCGCTCTGCCTCCTTTCCGTGCTGCTACTCGCCATCGGGATCACCATCCAGAAATATGCGCTCACCTTCATCGAGCCGCACGTGCTGCTCGGAGACTGCTGCGGCACGCAGAGTATACGTGGGCCGCTGGCGCGCGTCCCGCGCACGCACGCCATCTGGCTCGCGGGCCTCACCGTCTACTTTGGCGGGAACGGCGTCTTTGTCCTCGCGCTCGCCTTCACGCCCGCGTCTCTCGCGGCGGCGCTGATGGCAACCATCGTGGTCGCCAACGCCGCCCTCTCGCGCTGCGTGTTGCACGAGGAGTTGCGGCGATGCGACTACCACGGCGGGGCGCTGATTCTGGGCGGGATAGCTGTCACGGGCTGGTACGCGCCTGCCGAGGTCGTGTCGTACGATGCGCCCGCGCTCGCGAGGCTCCTCTCGCCGACCAGCAACCCCTTCGGCTTTGGCGGCTGGGGCTAGATGCGGCCACCTCCGCACCCCCTTTTCTCGCGCGGTCTTTTGGCTGCGCTTTCTTCGGCCCTCGCCGGACTGCGCCCCTCTCCGGGGACGCGCCCCTCTCGCGCTCTTTCGAGACAGAGTCCGCTTCTTAACCCCCCCCCCCCTTCGAACCTGCAGGCTACCTCCTCGTCCTCGTCCTCTCTGTGACAGCGCTCGCTGTGCTGGTCGTGCGGCACGAGACGCTAGATCCACACTCACTTAGATGCTGGACCACTCGCCCCGCCCTGTCTCCCGACTAGCGCTCGAGGACTGTCCACTGCAAATAGCCCTTGTAATCCCGCGGCGCGCCGACCCACACCCATACCCCCCCCCCCCCCCCTCCGCAATTTTTTGGGGGCGCACACCCCTCACCTCACTTTGCCATGTCGGGGAAGCACGAGGCGGCGCACCGCG
>NW_005201192.1:1044559-1062532 GCF_000372725.1 Emiliania huxleyi CCMP1516 | reverse complement strand
CTCGCGTCGCTTGCATCGCCTCTCACCGTACCGGGCCGTTTGTTCTTTGCCCACCGCAGGTCACCGGCTCCCCCTCTCCCGTGCGCGGGGCTGCAGAGGGAGCTGCAAGCACCTCTCGCCTGGAGAGTGCGATGCCGTTTGCGTACCCGATCGTTGTCGGCGGCCAAAGAATGGCCGTTGGCCTTGTCGCGCCCTGAAGCTGCTCGGAGCCTGCCCGGGCCCTCGCTTGTAGGCGGCCTCGAGACGCTCGTGCAGATGTGCATGAAGGGCGGCTCGTCGATGCTCGCACTGACCGCGGTCGGGGACTCTCAGCTCTGCTTCGCCTTTTTCTGGGTCGTGCTGCTTGCGTGGGCGCTCCTCTCGCTCGCCGCCATCTACTGGCTCCGCAAGGGCTTGGTCCACTTGCCCGCCTCGCGCTTGCTGCCCATCGAGTACGGCACCGTCACCACCACCTCCGTCCTCGGCGGACTCGTCGTCTATCAGGCGCACAAGGGCGTGCCCCTGAACTCCTTCCTTCCTCCCTCCCTTCCTTCCCTCAATGCTGTGACGTGCCCTGAACTCCTTCCCTCCTCCCTGTACTCCTTCCTTCACTCCTGTGACCAGGAGCACAAGTACGTGCCCGTCTCGCCGAACCTCTCCGTGATGGGCTTCGGCATCGGCCTCATCTGCGTCGGCTGCGCGCTGGTGGGCCGGCGCAAGACGCTCAAGCGCAAGTATATGCCGCACCAGCTCGGTCGGCAGGCGGTGCGGCAGGGCGCGCAGGCGTGCGACAAGGCGGCGCACCGCGACGCCTTTTCCCTAGACCGCCCCTGGACCTTTCCTGGAACCTTCCTGCAGGCATGCGACAAGGCGGCGCACGAGGTCCGGCGCGCAGTCTCGTCCCTCGAGCAGCACACGCCTCGCCTGATCAAGCGCGACGCGCGGCCGTACCACCACAGAGCCCACCGCCACCACGAGGTCTTCCCCTCGGTCGACGAGGCGGGAGAGGAGGCGTCGCGCAGCGCTGAGCTCGCCGCCGCAGCCGCCGCCGCGTTGGCCGCTGCGCCGAGCGGAGCCCCCGCGCGGAGAGCCGTGCTGAGGGAGGTGGCGCCGCCGCTCGCGCCACTGGACAGCGTCGTTGTCGGGTCGGGCGAGAGGGGAGGAGGCAAGACGGTGAAGCTGCTTCCGGACGCGCCCCTGTGATCCAGGAGGGGTGTCGGGCCGACTGAGTCTCTCCACGGCGCAGCGGACCGACGTGGTGCCCTTTCGTCTCAGCTGTTTTCTTATCTCGCGTGCGTGCACTGTGTATTGTGTCTTGTTCTTAGATTACTCTTATCTCACATTTTGCACTAACCGACACTACGCGCAAAAGACATACCGCGACACGGCGGCGCGCGGCAGAGGACCACACAGCACGCACACCGCTGTGCACGCACGATTTCTCATGGACATGGTACGGCTTTTCCTTTATTTACCGTACAAGGGTTTACGACACCGTGGTCCGTGCGCTCTGGTTACTGCCTTATAGGGTACTGCGGGCTGGCTACGCTCCCAATTCTTGTGAAAACTGGTCTTGCAGATAGTACATCGACGGCTCGAGGACGACCCAGGACGTAGAGCAGTCGGGCACGCGGAAGATATCCTCGTGTCGATGATGCAGTCCTCGCCGTCCGGGCTCACGCAGATGGCAGCCATCTGCGGTCGAGGGGGGAGGGCGGCGTGGGCGTGGAGCCTTGGATTGGCGACGACCGCCCCAACAAGCGTGCCTTCGTGTTCGGCGGCATCAGGTAGCACTCCCCTGGCTCGTAAACCTTGTCCTCGTGGCCCTCGATCTGGTCTAGCACCCGCCCCTGGCGCACGCAGGAGAACTGCGGGTCGGGATGCATGTGCACTGGCGTGCGTTCTCCAGCCTTGCGCTGCGCGTCTGCAGGAAGGAGAAACTCAGACGGGAGAGTGAAAACTCCTCCCTGCGGCATGTGCGCAGAACGGCTTGCGCACTGTGCGGCATCGTGTTGAGGGCTCGGGAGGGCAACGACGGCAGCGTTGCCGAGCTTGTACAGGGGCCTCAATCCTGTCCCCGATGGGGTGCGCCTCTCGCCGCGCGCGTAGCAGTCAGCGCGCGGGTAGCCTCAGAGATGCGCCAGCCAGGCAGTGGATTTGGCCCTGGCACCAGCCTTGGCAGTTGATTTGGCCTTGGCACCAGCCATGTCGGGCGGGCACGCGATATGCACAGGCGCCAAGGGGCGCAGAACCGACCCAACCCGTCGGAGGTGGGGGGAAGGGAGTCCCGCCGGGTTCCCCTGCACGAGCGCGAGAGTAACCCCAGGAGGGCCGAGATGAGCGGTGCGCGCAGGGGTCGGCGTGGAGGGCGAGGAACGCGCCGCGCGGGGCGCCGCCTCACCGGCCTTCGCCAACGCCTCAAAAGTGGCGCAGAGTGAGGCGGCGCCCTGAGCGAGTGCGTGAGCCCCGTGGCTCCAACCGGGCCCTTCCTTTTTTGAGCAGGTGTGCCGCCGCGCAAGCGACGCTCCGAGATCGCCCGAGATAGCGCGGCGCGGCCCCGAGATCGCCCGAGATTGCGCGAGATCGACCGAGATTGCGCGGCGCGGCCCGAGGCGAGGTGGATGGGTTGGGAGCGAGGGGGCGCAAGTGTTCAGTGCGGTAGATGGTGAGCTCGGGGCGCGTGAGCCGGACTTGGGGGCCGGACGCGTGGCTTTCATTTCTCTCTGCGTTCTCGCACATGGAGTGCGAGGGACTCGACTTTCAATCCCAAACTGTCATTCCCCTTTCTCCCAGCCGGGGTTTTAGGTATGTTGTTGGCAAAGCTGGTGGGGCGCGCGGGGGGGCGGCGGGTGTGCGGGATGTCTGTGGGCCCGAGAGCGATATGCCATGTCCGCCTTGCGTTTGTTTTCATCGAGGGCTAAGCTCGGAAAAAGAAAAGGTCTTGGCGAACGCTGCGCAGCCGCCGCATTTGCATGGTGTGGGTAACGTGTCGGCACCGAGGCCAACGATCGCACGATGCTGACGATCGCCGTCTCGTGCCTGGGTCTTCCGGCTCCAGTGCTCGCCGAGCCGGAGCTGGCGGACAGCCGCAGCGTTCGTGATGGTGCTACCGGTTTCATCGACGAGGTCCTCGGCTTGGCCGACGACGCCCCTCTCTGCGCCTCGCCGTCTCCGCCGCCGCTGTCCCCATCGCCGTCGTCAACTGTCACTTTGATTCCAGACACTCTCGAGTCCACCTCGCTCGAGGTATGCTCCTCGCCTGGCGGTCTGACCGTTTTCAGCGAGGCGACTCTTTACCTGAGCTCATCCACTTCGGTTGGCTTTGAGATCGACGGTACGGTCAGCGCAAATGGTGCCTCGGCCCTCACGATGAGTGCCGGCTCCGAGGAGGAGCCGTGGGTGCCGCTGCCAAACCTGCTCCCCGACTTCACGATGCCGGCGCTGACAGGGGAGCTCAAGCTCGACGGCGACGGCGGCGTGTCCTTCGAGCTCACTGCGGAGCCGTCCGGCTCCTTCACGATGGCCGACGGCATGCTCGAGTTCAAGGACTGGGGCGGCAGCCTCGCGGTGACGGCGCCCAGCACGACCGTCGACGTGGCGGCCGCCGGGAAAATGCGGATCGGCGGCGACGAAGGCTTCGACGCCAGCGTGAGCGCCGCCTTCCGCTTCGAGGACGGCGGCGCGACAGCGACGGTGGGGATCGAGCACGGCGGCGGCTGGTCGCCGATCCCGTCAGGCCCGCTACGCGAGGCCTTCGAGACGCCCACCTTCAGCGGTACCCTCGTCGTCGGCGGAGAGGCGCACTTCTCGCTGGAGGCGAGCGCCGAGTGGGCTGACCCGCTGGTGCTGCTACCTGACGTCATCGAGGTGCAGGCCATCGGCGACTCGCAGGCCGGCCCTTCTCTGGACGTCGCTGTTAGTGCCAGTGCGCGCCAGTCCCGTGCCCATTGTTGTGCGAGGGAGTTTTGTTGTAAAATTCTCTTTACAGGGCACACGGGACTTCCCTCTCTTGGCCTACTGTTTTGAGATCTTGCTTTCAGGGCACGGGGACGCGCGCGGGCGCGCACTGGCACGAATACATGTGTACCTTAAGGTACATTACATCAAATGTTAATACACAAAGAAATAATACCGTTTGTATAGTCCACAGCTAGGTCCACAGGAGTTCCCACAACGTCAACGAGAATAATGCACAATCTAGCATCCCTGTCGCCATCGTCCGCACTTCCGTACCCCTGTTCATGTTTGAGACACGAGGGCGCAACTCCGAAGGGCGACGGGGGGCGCGAACAAAAGGCGGCTATGGATGGGGGAAAGGCAGCGCCCCCCCCCGGCCGGGAAAGTTCCATGCAGCTCACCATCCTGCGGTGGGGCCGGCGGCCGATGACAACCCCAACCGAGCAAAACGGGAGAGTGGAGGCGAGATGCTCAGCGTCCCCACCTGGAAGCCTGCTCTCGAGGAGGTGCTTGCGGCTTCCGCACTCCTTGCGTCCGAGGAGCGCATGTTTTACGAGTACTGACAGCACTCATCGACATCCATATCGGTGCACATAGAGCTTGCGCACCAAAGATCATCCGCGTTGGGCTTGAGCTCCAAACCTGTTGGGCAGGAGTAACTCGCGCAGGTGCCTTCAAACGCACAGAATGTGTTGTAGTCGAAGAGCTGCGCGGCGTTCTCTCTGAGGCGTGACCCAGACGGGCATGCCAGGGTGGGTGGCGGGCCGTCGAACACGCAGCATGTGTTGTAGTCTGTATCGATGCACACCACATCGTCGCAGAAGAGCTGCGCGGCGTTCTCTCTGAGGCGATACCCAGACGGGCATGCCATCGTGTTGCACAGCGCGGCGGACACGCAGCATGTGTTGTAGTTTGTATTGATGCACGCCAAATCGTCGCAGAAGAGCTGCGCGGCGTTCTCTCTGAGGCGATACCCATACGGGCATACAAACGTGTTGCACGTCCCTTGTGTGACGCAACTGCATCCGTTCACGAGTGCGCGGCCACGTTGGAGAGCGTCCGGGTCTTTGATGTTGTCGTGTGCGGTGTCGATCTTGGTTGAATTTTTCGATAGGATTTTGCGGACGTCGGAGCTGGTTCCGGCACTCTGGACGGGCGCCCCGATGGTGGCGGCGACGGCAAAGGCGACCAGCGAGACGCGAAGCATGCTGCGGCGGGAGTGAGCGAGGGGCGACGGTTGGCGAGTGGGACGGGGGAAGATGTAGAGGCGCGCAGGAGCGGAACGCTGGCAGGGGCCCGGCGGCACACATGGATGGAAGTCGTGGCCTTGCTCTCGGTCGGATTGCGCCTTGCTCCCGGTCGGAATTGACCCGGATGTCACGCCCCGCCTAAGGTGGTGTGGATGTGGGTGGCATGCACATGCACATGCACATGTGCATGTCATGCACGTGTGCATGCTGGTTTTTTTTATTTTTCTTATGTCTGAGAGAGAGAGAGAGAGAGAGAGAGAGAGAGAGAGAGAGAGAGAGAGAGAGTTAGCAATACCTTAAAGAGAGGTTACAGGAAAGAAAGAAAGAAAACAGACAACCCAAGGGAGGGATGGGAGGACGGCACGCCGCCACACAGGGATTTTAGGGGAGAAGTGTGGTGCTAGCCGTCGCCCACCCTCGCTCGGGCGTCTACCACTTCCTATCTCTCTTCGCAGTTTCTCACCAATTCTAGAAGAGAGAGTCTCTCTCTCCCCAATTCTCGCAGCGACCTTCATGCCACCTCGCGTTCTTCCCACTCTCGTCGTTCTCTCTCCTGCTCGCTGCTGTCTCTTCCCCTGACTCATCGCTCTCCTGAGAGGTTACAGGTGGCAGACACCGGCATTGTTAATTCTTTTCTGGCCGTCCTCGCGGGAGTCGCTTAGGCGGCTCCCGTGGTGTACCTGTGTTAGTGCCAGTGCGCGCCAGTCCCGTGCCCAGTGTTGTGCGAGAAAGTTTTTGCAAGATTCTTTTCTGCTCCAGTGGTGTACCTGTGTTAGTGCCAGTGCGCGCCAGTCCCGTGCCCAGTGTTGTGCGAGGGAGTTTTGTTGTAAAATTCTGTCCTGTAAAATTCTCGCCTACGGGACATGTCCAGGAGACGTCAGGGGCATGTCGCGGAAGCGGCTGCCGCCACTGCAGCGGGCGGGAGCGCTGCGCCGCCATCCACTCCGCCTGCGGGTTGCAAGAGGGGCGGGGCGGGGCGGGGCTTGGCACCGGACCCGGAACCGGAGGGTGATGGAGGCTAGTCCAAGCCGTGGCCCCCCCGCCCGCCCGCCCGCCCTTGCGCTGCCCTCCCGCCCGCCCTTGCGCTGCCCTCCCGCCCGCCCTTGCGCTGCCCTCCCGCCCGCCCTTGCGCTGCCCTCCCGCCCGCCCGCCCGCTGCCCTCCCGCCCGCCCGCCCGCTGCCCTCCCGCCCGCCCGTCTCCCTTGCGCGCCTCCTCGGCGGTGAAGAGGGCGCGGAGGTAGGGGGAAATACTGAAAAATGGGACCCCCCGGGCGGACCTTGCTTTCATACCGAGCGTGAAGAGCTGAGTCTCAGCTTTCAGACCCTGCAAAAATCATTGAAAAATATTAAGATGGTCCAGAATGGTGACCGAAAGACTCCGGCGCCGCAGCGCTCGCGCTTGCTTTCCTCGCAAATGCGACAAGTGAGGCCCTGGCAGGGAAAAGAATGATGGCGGCGAAAGAAAAACCTCGCTTGAAGACCGCAAATGCTGCCGCTCCTGGTGAGCGCCAGCCCGCGCCGCGTGCAGGGCGTGTCCGGGGCGCCCTCCCCCCGAGTTCCCCCGCAAAATCCGGCCCGCGGTCGCGCGCGCGCTCCCGTCCCGCTGCTTTGGAGGATCTGCAGCCCCGGGCGCGCCCGCACGGCGATTGCCGCCTCCACTCCAACCTCATCCACTCTCACTCTGACATTCTCTCCAGAGTCCTCGCGTCGAGCCCGTGGCGCCGGAGCGCGAGCCCCAAGCTCGGGACACAGCGGGACATTGACGATCTGCGATGCCTGTGCGTGCAGGTGATCACGGGCCCGGCGGTGGCACCCTTCCAGGCGCGCTGCGCCCGCGCGTTTGCGACGCCCGTGTGTGCCCCTGCGCGCGCCCCGCTCGCCGCGCCGCCGCCGGGCCCGTGGGGGTCTCAGGTTTGCGCGTGTGTGCCGCAGATGTCACGACCGAGCAGCTGCAGCAGATCCTCCAGAACGTGCAGGCCGAGCTTGAGCGGCGCGCGGCGCTGCAGCGCGGGGCGCCCGAATCGAAGCGGTGCGTGCCCGCCCTCGCCGTGGCCGCGCTCGCCCCGCCTTGGCGAGCTCTTGCCGCTCACCCGCGCCGCAGGAACTCGATCTTGTGCGCCTCGGGCAAGGCGTTGCCCAGCGAGGCGGAGGTGCACGCATGGGCGCTGCTCGTGCTGCTACATGGCCGCGGCGCGGACGGCTCGTGGGTCGCCGTCCCGACGCTCGTCGACCAGTGGATGAACGTCGTGCTGCTGCAGTCGAGTCGCTACAAGCAGGCGCCCGCCCTGCTCTCCCACCGCCCCCCGAGCCGCCGCCGCGGCTGCTACACCTCGGCTATATCTCGGCTATATCTCGGCTATATCTCGGCTCTATCTCGGCCTTGCTGCCTGAGCCGTGTGTGCGTGTTGTGCGCAGTTGCGCGAGCGATGACAGCCTCCGACCGACGATCCGGAGTGGCGTAACTTGGCTCTCGCCAAGGGCCTCGTCCCGTCCTTGCTCAGTCAAGCCGCCGCTCGGGCGGCGGAGCCGCTCGCCCACATCACGCGGGGCGCCGAAGAAGCGCGGGGCGCCGAAGAAGCGCGGGGCAACCGCAGCAGGCGTGGCGGCTGATGAGGCGGCGCCACAGGCGCGCGAGGCGCGCCCACGGCGCAATGCACGTTGACTCTGCGGCACATGCGGTGGACAGCGAACACATAGGGTGATGTGGCACGGCGGTAGATGGCCGAGGATGCAGACGGACCGTGGTATGTGTGTTGTGTATATGCTCATATCCGCTTGACCTTGAGCAGCAGGCACACACACGCCAAGCGCGTGAGTTGTCGCTCGGGTTGCCTTAACTAGATAACATTCACCCATATTCATTAATAGCGGCTAGTTTGTCACATCACGTGGATCGATGACCCGGAATATGCCGCAAGACACGGCGCTTTCAATAAGCTACTCATTATCTTGGACGCATCCCTCGACGCGAAGAGCCATGCAGTCACCCGAATTGCTTGCACCTCTCCTGCAAGTAGAACGAAACATTCTTGGAGCTTCCCCAGCCGCTTGTGGCCGCATCTCATCCGTGGCGACGCGCTGTGCCACCGAGCCGTACTTGGCCGCGCCGCCGCGTCGAGGCACGGGTCCCCAACCAAGCAGCGACGCCGAAGCGCGTCGACCGATAGAGCGCCACGCCCAGCAGTATGGGCGTCGACCGCTCTCTCGAGCGGCCGCGTGGCAGTGCGTGGCGCGGGCGTCACAGGCGGCAAGCGTGGAGCCGCTGGAAGAGCCGGTGCGAGCCGTGGACGGCAGCCGCTCCCCACGTCGCCGAGAGAGGCTGCGGGGGAGAGGGTTCAGGAGGCCACAGGAGGCGCCGGGAGGCTCGGGAGGCGCTAAAAAGTGGCCCGGGCGCCTCGTGCCACCCGTCTGGTGGGGCCAGGTGGGCTCAGGAATTAATCCAGGATTTTAAGGTGATCCACTACACCTGACCGAGAATTGGATGGCGAGATCGCGGCGAGATCGACCAGTCGGCCCAGGTCGGCGCCATGCACTGGCGGGCTGCACAGCGCGCTAGATTACGCGGAGGACGTGCGCTTACCACCGGGTGGGATTACCAGGCTCGCCTGGGCTCGCTGAGGGTCGATCGCGGCGCGACCCGTTTTCGGCTGTTTTCCTCGCGAATCTGGGGTGCGCGCCGGGAGCTGCAGCGCCAGCGTTTCGCGGACCTGTGCAGCCTCCGGGCACTGGGAACTTCTCCCAGGCTCGGGCAATGCGGACATGTGCCAGCGGGGGCGCGGAGGTGGTTTACATGCGGATGCGGCACGATCTTCGAGCCGAACCGACGATACAGGAGGCTCCAGAGGCGCCGTAATCGACAGTTGGCCGTCACCCAACTCCTCGCCCGCCGTGACTGTGGGTGTCTCCTGATTGCCCACGCTCGTGGCGGAGCTCGGGGTACCACTTTGGGCCACGGGACAAGCCCTGGGGAGTCACTGTAGCTCGCGCGGGGCTGAGAAGCCCCCATTCCCGCGAAAAATCGAGATTTGGCGAGATATAGGGGGCGGTTCTCATTATTTTCGGCGGCCCCAAAGCTACCCAATCACTCGCCCACCTCCCCCGAGCAGTCTAGTCCAAAAAAAACCGCGCCCCGATCAAGTTACGTTTTCAGTGTTTGCCCCTAGCGGAGGATGTCGTCGGGCAGCGTGGGGCCTACACACAGCCACCCCGCGTAGTCTGAAGAGGCGCGGAGGCGGAGACGGGTGGCGGCGAGGCGAGGGGCGAGCGCCGGTGAGCTTCGCGTTGAGCTCCCAGCTGAAGGCTGCGAGGTAGCGGCAGGAGGCCGCCCCGCCCCCTCGGCCGCCCCCTCCATCTCCTCCTCCTTGCTCGCCACCCTGCGGTCGAACAGGACTCAGGAGCGCCGTGGCTACTCCCTGTGCCACCTGCCGCAGCGCCGCGAGGCAGGGAATGGGAGGGCGGCGGAGGGCGTGGCAGGCAGGAGGCGGAAGAGGCGAGGCTGGCTGCGGCAGGGCGGGGACCGAGAGGCAGGGAGCGGGAGGGCGAGAGGCGGCGCAGGCAGGAGGCGGAAGAGGCGAGGCTGGCTGCGGCAGGGCGAGCCAAGAGGCAGGGAGCGGGAGGGCGAGAGGCGGCGCCACCATTTTTCCTCGCTTTGAAAAAAGAAATAACCGGTGCAAAATCCAGGTTAATCTTATACGACCAGCGGGCTCTGGCTCGGGAGGCGTGTCTCGGCGGGGAGGGGCGTCCTCGCTCTGTGCCGGCGGCGGCGCGCCTCGCGAGTCAGGTAGATTGCGCGGCCCCACAGCGTGCGCGCCTGACCGCGGTGCGAGAGAGGCGCGTGAGGCTTGGGTGCGATTGGTGTGTGCGAGGGCTTGGCGAGGGGGGGGGGAGGGTGGCGAAGGCGGTGGGCGCTGGTGGCGTTGCGGCGCGCAGCGCGGTGGTCGGGCAGGAATCAACGCGCACGCCTCCGCGAGGCGCTGGTACGTGTTGTTTGTGCGGAAGACTAGCAGTAGCCCGAGAGCTTGCCCACGACATGGGCACTGGCGAGGTGCGGGGCAGCAGCGCCGCCGGCAGCGAGGCGACGGCATAGGCCCAGAGGGCAGCGAGGAGGCTCAGCTTCCACAGCGCGCGCAGCACCGTCGAGTAGCGCCACGTGACGACCGCGCGCACCCACCTCTCGAGCGGCTCTGTCCCAGAGTACTCGCGCCAGTCGGCGTGCGAGAAGAGTCGGGTGTAGGACGGCTCTCCAGAGATGGACCCGGATACCTTGTAGGTCGGATTGAGGCCAGCATTTTCCCAGAGCTTGAACTGCACCTCCGCCGAGTCATCCGCAGGACGGATGGAGCGCACGACCTCGAGCTGCTCCGCCAGCAGCGCAATCGCGCCAAGCGACGGCGGCGCCGTCCTGCGGGCCGGATGAACGCGCGAGAGGCGCGGCTGCGCGGTGAAGCTGAGGCTTTGCGTCGTTGAAGCTGCCAGCAGGACGCCAAGGGCGCAGCAGCGGCGCATCGGTGGTGGCCGCACGGAGGTTATTAGCACCAAGTCGGGCACCAGAAAAGAATTCAGCCGCGTTCCAACTCACTCACTAAAGGTACACTACGGAGAAAAATAATTCAACAAACTCACCGCGGCTTGGTCCTCGCCGTGAGGAAGGTGGCGGCGAGAAGTAGGTATGCCGGTGGGCCGATCGTCATTCCCCCCTCATCCAGAGGGAGCAGCCGCCGCGCGCTGCGAAACGGCCGGGTAACGTCGGCAGCGACGAGGCTGTTGCGCGCGAGCAGGGCCTCCTCGCCCCCCCGCGGCATGCCGGTGAGGAGTGGCTCGCCTGAGAGGGACGGGACGCGGCGGCGTGAGGGGGAGGAGGGTGGGGGTCGAGGGTGGGGGCGGGCGCACGAGCGAGGGGGCGGAGCGAGGGGGCGGTGCGGGTGGCAGCGGTGCGGGTGATGCCGCGGGTCGTGCAGGTGATCCTGGGTGATCTCGGGTGATCTCGGCGCGCCGTAGACGCGCGCAAGGAGCAGGCCCGAGAAGGCGACCATCCAGTCGGCAAAGCAGTCGAAGCCGAGGACGGCGTCGCTGCACAAGGTTGCGATCCGCCGCAGCGTCGCGTCGACGGCCTCGGCAGGCAGATAGTAGAAGACGCCTACTCTCGGAAATCTCGGCTAATCTCGGAGTCTCTCGCGTAGTCTGCGCGGGCAGGTGGTAGAGGACAGCCCTCCCAGATGAAGACGGTCCGCCGGCGCGGGTCGAACCCCGCGTCACACAAGCATTGGAACCAGTCCGAGTGGGCAAAGTCGACCGGCACAAACGTGACGTGGGAGCAGTCGACGCCGGCGCGGCTCAGGCTCTCTCGCTTGAGCGCCTGCGTGGTCGGCGCATCGACCTGGCGAGCGGCGGGGAGGGTGGGAGGAGGGAGGGGGGTGGTGGGAGGCGGGCGAGAAGAGGCGGGTGCGCGGCGGTGGCGAGGCGGGCGCGACGACGGCGGCGGCTCGCGCGCGGGGGTGACGCCTCGAAGCAGCGCGCGGTCTTGCCGATGTCGAGCCGGTAGCAGCGCGTGTCGAAGCCGGCGCCTGTGGGAAGATGCAGCAAAATCCCTGTGCAGTTCCTAGGAGCCGGCAGGAACGCCGCAGGCTCCGCCGCCGATCCTGCCCGTGACGAAGTACTCCCACCTCTCGATCGCGCCCCTCGCCCGGAGAAAGGCGGCAGGCAGGTCCTCGTAGAAGAGGTGAGTGAAAGCGCCGGCGAGGTGGTCGGGGCCAAACCCCAGCTCCGCGGCCCGAAAGCGGAGGAGGGCAACCGCCTTCGCTGTGCCAGAGGCCGAGCGCTGGACACGGTCGGTGGCGCTGCTGCTGAAGAGGCCCCGGATGGCGAAGGGCCAGCCGAGCGGTAACGTGGCTAGGTTTAGTGCGATCCAAATGGGCGAAGTGCAGAGAGGCAAAACTGTGCGGCAGCGGAAGCACTGTGCGAGTCCAAGCGACTCGGAAGCGTAGCGCATGCTCAAGCAGACGGTCGAGGAGATGCTCGGCGGAGTGAATCGTTTGGGCTGAGCGCCGGCAAGGGTCATCGATTGGTCCGACGGTGGTGCGTCCTCGTTCGGATGGCTGCGGAATTGTGTGAAAAAAGAAATGTCGCGAGGTCGTATCCGAACTGGTCACTCACTCACCCGCGGACCTTCTCGAGCTCCGCGTCGCGCGCCGCCACTGTCCCCTTCAGCTCCGCCACCTGGTCGAGCGCGTCGCCGAGCAGCCCCTTGGCCACGCCAAAGTCGCGCAGCTGCTCCACGCCGCCGCTCGCCCGCACCTCGGCGGCGTGGTCGGCGACGTAGCGGCGGCACTGCGCGAGGAGCCGCCCGTCGCCCAGCGTGTGCGCCGCCTCGAGCAGCGGCACGGCGGTCGCCGGCGCGACGCTCTCCTGCAGCGCCTGCGCGCAGAGCAGCTCGAGGCGCGGCACCTGGTACATCTGCGCCAGCTCCCGCAGGTCGAGCGCGCGCTGCGCCCTGCCGCCCTCCTCCTCGCCGAGGTCGAACTTGTCGGAGAGGAGGTAGTCGACGAGGGCGGTGAAGCTGGCGAGGTCGGTGTGCGACACCGTGACCTCGGCGGCGTCGCGCTCCTTCATGCCGATGCCAAACATGGTCCGAAAGACCGGGGACCGGGCGCAGAGCATGTTCTTGCTCACGTGCTCGACGCGCTCCTCGTCGTCGCCGATCAGGAAGGTGACTTTCCCCTCTGGCAGGGAGGCGTCGCCCCGCGTCGTTGCGAAGTCAGCCAGGATGGTGGAAGGCGGAACGACGATCGGGGCAAAGGAGGGAGGCGGAGGAGGCGCAGCCACGCAGACCTGACGGAGGCCACCGTTGGAACTGACCAACAGCGTGCTGCCGTCAGGGCTGATGGCGACTTCAGTTGGGTAGCTGAACGCCGCCGCGTCGCCCACGCCGTCGACGCTGCCCCTGGTGCCACTGCCCGCGATCGTCGTCACCTCTCCCGTCGCCACCTCCACCCGCCGGATCTTGTGGTTGCCTTTGTCGGCCACAAACAGCACGCCGCCGTCGGGGCTCAGGGCGATGCCAGTTGGGGTGCAGAACTGCGCCGCGTCGCCCACGCCATCGACGCTGCCCCTGATGCCACTGCCCACGACCGTTGTCACAGCGCCCGTCGCCACCTCAACCCGCCGGATCATGTGGTTCTCATAGTCCGCCACAAACAGCGCGCCGCCGTCCGGGCTAATGGAGATGTCACATGGGTAGTAGAACTCCGCCGCGTCAACCACGCCATCGGCGTCGCCCTCGTCGCCGCTTCCAGCGATCGTTGTCACAGAGCCAGTCGCCACCTCCACCCGCCGGATCTTGTGGTTGCTCCAGTCTGCCACAAACAGCGCGCTCCCGTCTGGGCTTGTGGCAAGGCCGCGTGGGCCGCAGAACTCCGCCGCGTCGCCCACGCCGTCCGCGTCGCCATTCTCGCCGCTGCCCGCGAGCGTGGTCACCTCGCCCGTCGCCACCTCCACCCGCCGGATCTCGTCGTTGCTCCAGTCTGCCACAAACACCGCGCTCCCGTTGGGGCTGGCGGCAGCGGTGTAGTATTCGACACTTTCCGACAAGGTCGCAACGCTGCGCACGCGCCCGGCCGCCGAGACGTGCAGCAGCGAGTCCTTGGTCGCGACGTACCAGGCGCCCGCGTGGTCGCTTGCGACGCTAACACGACCGAGCGATGCCGGAGGGCCGTCCTCGCCCTCGAGCGGCAGCGTCGTCACCTGGCCGACGACGCGCACGCCAAAGATGGGCGCCTCAAAGCCACCCGCGACCGGCACGGGCTCGTCGACCTCCTCACCGCCGGCGGTGCGGGCGCGCTTGCGGGCGGCGGACGCCATGCACGCGCCGAACAAGACTTTGCATAGACATGTATGGGCGACTTCACGTAAACGCACAACCCCGGGCCCCGAAATCGCACAGTGATGACAGTGACATGCAACACGGGGTCCCAGGGAAGGCGAGCAAAAACCTTATCGCGCGCGCTAGACGCCGACTCACACCAGGATGGTGCAAGATAGGTCGCAACTGATCCAGTCCTCCCGGGGCGGGTGAAGTGGTCGCATATGGTCCCAGAAACACCCCCAGAGAGCTTAAAAATCGAGATTTCGGCCGCAGAATTTTTTCTTGATTTTTGGGGGTAACGCTTGGCAGGGCCGTCCATCTGCGTCCGGCACTAGCCCCGCCAAGTATGAGGCGTCTACGTAGACTCACATGCCATCGGCCCTCGCGCTCTGCTCGCCTCGGAGCACCCGCGAGACTCTCAGTGAGGCACACTGTGAGCTCCCGTGCCGTTTCAGCCTGTTGGCTCGGTTTTGACACCGATTCCACCACCGCATGAACCACTGCCTCGTCAATCACCGTATCACTCCTCGCTGTAGGCCCGGTGCTGCAGGTTGAGCACTGGCCGCGGTCAGGTCGTGTGCCTTGCGGCTAGTGCTCAACCTCCGCCCGGAGGGCATACCTGCGAGTGCAGTGCGGCAAGCCGCGGGCGAGTCACTCCTTCGTGCGAATCGTCGCGTCTGGCAGCTGCTGCAGGTCCTCTCTCTGTAGGTTGCAGTACTCCCTCCATCTCGCGATGCGTGGCGCAAATGCGCGCTGACCTTGCCGTGTCGGCCACTTCCTGCGCGCCTCAGCGTCTGCTACTTCGTACTTGCAGGTGAAAGAGCCAGCTGTGGCGGGCTCGCTCAGGTGTCACGCGTGCCCTCCTCTTCTCGTGGCCGTTTTCTCCCTTGTCGACACACGCGCGGATCGAGTAAACAGCGAGCGTACACTCCACCGCGCGGCTACTCCTCACCCTCATCCCCAGACTCACTCTCAGACTCGGACGACGCTACATCCTCTCCCTCTCCCTCACAGTTGCTGTCAGGTCCGTCGGCGTCGTCGCTGTCATCGTCGCTGCTGCTGCTGCTACTGCTGCTGCTGCCGTCGCTGCCGTCGCCACCGCCGCCGCCGCCGCTCCCCGACCCTGCCTCTGCCATCTCGGCGTCCCCGCATGCCTCACCCATTTCGACATCACCTGTAGCCTCTCCCTCCGACGCCGAGCCGTCGCCCGCCGGCTCCCCAGCCGTGCCGGCCTCCGCCCTCGCGCCTGCTACGCCCCCCGCGCCCGCACCGCCCGCACCGCCCGCACCGCCTGCAGCGCCGGCGGCGCCCGAGCCGCTCGCCTCCGAGCCGCCCGCGCCGTCGTCTGACACCTCATCCTCGGGCTGAGGCGCCCAGCACTCGTCCAGGCCGTCCTCAGGCCGGGCGACGCCGCCGTGGCGGCCAGCGTGCGCGTCGCGCGCCTCTTTGCGTTTCCGCTCGGCGAGCGCAAGCAGGGGGCCTTGGTTGGCCTTCTCACCCTTCCCCAGCTTCCAGCCGCGGCCTGCCACGAGAGCCTTCAGCTCCGGGACGGTGAGGCGGTCCGCCCGCCGCCCGCCCCTCTGCCCGACTGCGGCGGCGATGTCCCAGCCCGCGCGCCGAAGCTTGACGCGCGCCGAGCGCAGGATGGCCGCGCTGTCGGGCTTCTGCTTGCGGCCGGCAGGGACGGCGCTGCGCTTCCGCTTCCTCGTCTTTGCGGCGACCCAGGGGCGCCGCTCCTTTGCCTTCAGCTTGAGGATGCGAGCCTCGAGCTTCGCCCGGGGCAGCATAAGCAGCGGCGTGAGCTCGCTCGCCGAGAGTTGCGCCGTCCGCGGCAGGTGCGGCTGCCCGTCTTGCGTGGCCGCCGCATTGCCAACCCCCGCAAAACGGCTGGCAAAGCCGGCCGTGCCCCACTCCAGCATGAGCTGGCTCGCCTCGTGCCCGTGCAGGTTCTCGTACCCCTTCTCGTCCTTCACGTCGTGGCCGACGAGTAGGACGTAGGTCAGCTGCATGGCGGACTTGCGGCGCGGCTTCGACCGCCCCTGCTGGTTACTGGCATAGCCAGCCTCCGGAGGGGTCGGCTTGCACACGGTCCCATCGCACAGCGTCAGCTGCAGCTCGGCCACCGGGCAGAGGGTGGGCGAGGCGAGGCCGCCCTCGCCGCCGTGGATGGTGACACGCCCTGCCTGTGCGGCAACCGCTCGCGCAAGCACGTCGCCGGCGCTCGCCCTGCCGACAGGCGCGCCGGCGGGGTAGCATCGGACATAACCGCACTGGTGCACATCCGGGTTGGTGCGACCCTGCTCCAGGTGCCTCTTTAACGCCCCTAGGCGCACAAAGACTCGATCGCAGCCGGGCATGCCGCCAGGCATGTCGCAGCATCGGTAGGACCGCGCTGTCGATCGCGCCACCGAGGCCTCCGAAGCGAGACGGCGGCGCTCCGCCGCCACCTTCGCCTGTGCCGCCTCCTTCCGCTCCGCCTTGGCCTTCGCCCGCGCCTCGCGGCCCCTGTCGCTTCGTGCGACGAGCTTCCGGTCCGCTTTGCCCTCGCGGCCCCTGTCGTCGCTTCGTGCGACGAGCTCGTGCTGCCCCGAGCTGCCCGCCGCCCCGCGGCTCGTCGAGGCGACGACCTGAGGCGCGGTGGGCGCGACCCTTCCGTCCGGGAAGAGGTCGGCCGAGGTCAGCCGCTCCCCCTGCCCCAGAAAGGACTGGCGGCGGAGCAGCAGCGCCTCGAACGACCCCGACCCGTCGTAGACGTACTCGCGGGCCGACATCAGGGTGAGGCGAGCGATCGTCTCCACGGCGAACTCCTCGCTGCCGGCGGGCCGGAAGAGCGCGACTGTGCGGCCGCCCTGCTTGGAGAGCACCTTCTCTAACCCGTGGAATAGGTCTGACGGCGTGCGGACGTCGTGGAGGCCGCTGCAGATGAGCCGGCGGACCTGACTCCCGCTGACGGCAAACTCGCCGTCGAGAGTAGACTTATTCTGCCCAGCTTCGCCGATGAAGTGTCCGCGGACGACGATGCCGGTCGTCTCACCCAGGAAGGAGAGGCCGAGGGTGAAGGTCGCGCCCGCGTATGCGGCGGCTCCGTCAGTCTTGACCAAGGCGCTCGAGACGTGCGGGTTCTCAGATTTGTACTCGGAGAGCGCGATGTGCACTGCGGATAGGGTAGCAAAGCCGTCCTCTTTCGACGCGAGCATCATTGCATGTTTGTACTCGCAGACGAACTCTCCCTCGCCGTACCGATCGGCCTCGAAGCGCAGTGGGCGCCGGACAAGCATGCAGCCGTGCCAAGGCATGCCGCGCTTGCCGAAGAACTCGGACATGGCCTCGCGGAAGACGCTCATCAAGAACTTCATTTTCCAGTCGGCGATGACGAGGACCTGTAGAGGTCGGACGCACTCTTCTCTCGGGTTCGCGTGGGCGACTCTCCTCACCTCCCTTTCTCCGTGTGTCTCGCAGGTGGGCTGCCCGCGCCTGATCCTGCTCGAGCCCTTCGAGCAGACGCGAGGTAGTAGCAGCCTCGTGCGCTGCTCGGACCATGTGATGGTAGTAGCTGTCGAGCTTTTCGCTAGCGCGGCGCACGAGCTCTCGCAGTTGGGTCAGCGATTCTAGACGTGGCTCGGAGACTCGGGGGGAGAGAGCCGAGGCGGGGACTCGCCGCCTCCCGCCCTCGAAGCCGCTGTCGACCGTGTAGTAGTTCGGATCAACGGCGGTCGTGGCCGCCACGGGCTGGTTTGCGGCCGCTGGAGCAGCGGCGGCGGGTGTGGCAGGCGCTGCAGCCGCGCAGGCCCGCGTGCGTCCAGCCGCAGGGGTGACGGCCGGGGCAGCAGGAGGAGGGGGAAAGGCGCCGCCCTCGGGCGGGTGCACCTCCCGGACCACCGTTGAGTGCGTGAGGCCGGTAACCATTTACGACCTAGATAATCGCTA
>NW_005201192.1:1026809-1044459 GCF_000372725.1 Emiliania huxleyi CCMP1516 | reverse complement strand
TCACGCCCAAGATCGGCGGACCGGAGAAGGCCCTCGCCGCCGAGTGGACGTCCCTCGCGGAGCTCGTCGACTCGCTCACGCTCGACGTGCACATCGCCGTCGTCGGCAAGTACACCGAGCTGTCCGACGCCTACCTCTCCGTCACAAAGGCGCTGATGCACGCGTCCTTCGCCGTGGAGCGCAAGCTCCGGATCATGTGGATCGACTCGGCGCACCTCGACGAGACAACGCTCGCGTCGGACCGGCTAGCCTACGACGAGGCGTGGTCCAAGCTGCGGCGCGCAGACGGCGTGCTGGTGCCGGGAGGCTTCGGGATCCGCGCCGTGGAGGGAAAGATGCTCGCTGCAAACTACGCGCGCGAGAACGGCGTGCCTTACCTCGGCATCTGCCTCGGCTTCCAGATCGCCGTCATCGAGTTTGCGCGGTCGGTGCTCGGCGTCAAGACTGCCCACTCGGCGGAGTTCGACGAGAAGTGCGCCACGCCGCTCATCATCTTCATGCCCGAAGGCAGCCGCACTCAGATGGGTGGGACGATGCGGCTCGGCGCGAGGAAGACAATGCTCCGCTCGCCAAAGTGCCTCACCGCGCAGCTGTACAACGGCGCCACCGCCTTCGACGAGCTTTCCCGCGATGATCCCGAGATCACCCGAGATCACCCGAGATTAGGCGCCACCGCCTTCGACGAGCGCCACCGCCACCGGTACGAGGTCAACCCGGCCTACGTGCAGCAGCTCGAGGCGGCCGGCCCAGCATGTGTACCTCACTCCACCACCCAATTGCACATCCTCAGCAGCAGCTTCTCCACCCAATGCCCCTCTCCCCACATCAAAGCCTTCATATGGGCAGGCCGAAGCCCGCTCAACCCTCCCGCTTTCCCCCACCTCGGCTCTGCCGGCCACCCAAAGGGGATGGGGCCTTCTCGGAGCCGCCTCGACACCTCCCCGTAGGCGGCCGGCCTCGACTTTGTCGGCCGCGACACGACGGGCGAGCGGCCGCCGGGCCTGCGAGGCCGGCCGCGAGACCGCCCGAGACCAAGCCGAGTTTGTCCGGGACTAGGCGAGCGGATGGAGGTCTTCGAGCTACAGGGCCACCCCTTCTTCGTCGGCTGCCAGTTCCACCCCGAGTTCAAGTCGCGGCCGATGAAGCCGTCGCCGCTCTTCCTCGGCCTCCTCCGCGCCGCCTCCAAAGCCGCCACGGCCAAGCAGCCCTAGACCCGCTCGCCGGCTCAGCTACCCACAGAGGCGACGGCAAAGGCGGGTTGGGGCGATCAGGCCGCTGGCGCGGTCCCGGCATCTTCTTTGTGCATGTGTGGCGCGAGGAGGCTCATGGGTGAGAGGCGTTTTGAGGGTTGAGCGCCACCACTTGGATGCGCCCTGTGCGCTGGGCGCGCAACCGGCCCCTTTAGCGCGCGCAACGACACCGCGCGAGTGCAGTTGCGCGCAGGGCCGGTTGCGCAGTACTCGGTACCCCCGCGTTCGCCGTTCGTGTCTGAGGTGAGAGCTCTCTGGCTTCTCTTGTCTGTTGTCTCTACGTTACACGCGCGCGGGCCGCGGCGCCCCGGCCGTTTTCTTCGCGTCCCTCTGCCCTTCCTAGCAAGGACCAACATACCCTCACGCTCATCAGACTGTACTGCAACCGTACCCTGTACCTTATTCAACTCTGCGACGACCCCGCGCGTCAGCCGGCGAGGTCCGAGAAAGTCGCGAACAGGTCGCGAACGACGGAGAGCTACCAGCTGTATGCATGCATTCGATGCGTCAGAGGCTCAGAGCTCCAGCTTCGCGTACACCCGTGCGAACTCCTCAAACGAGATGACGCCGTCACCGTTGGCGTCTATCTCCCTGAAGATGGCCTCCACCACCTCCTCCGATGGGCGGGCTCGGGCGGCTGCGTCGAGGGCGACCCTGAGCTCCTGCAGGTCGATAAAGCCACTGCCGTCAGTGTCCAGCTCCCTAAAGGCGGCCAGGGCGGGAGACTCGCTCATTGCCGCCTCTTCACCCTCCATGGCATCGCTCAGCCCCTTTGTAAACTCCTCGAGGCTGATCTCGCCGTCGCTGTTCGTGTCCATCGCTCGGAACACCGCCTCGCTTTGCTCGAGGCTGACGGCGCCGCCAGCCTTTGCGAGCGCCGCTTGCAGCTCCGCAAGCGTGAGGAAGCCGGACTGGTCGGTGTCAAGCTCAGCAAAGATGGATGGACTGAGCACCGCAGTTCGCAGGCGGTTGAACTGCTCAGCGGTGATGCGCGGAGGCCGCCCTTTTTGCTCGCCGGCGTTGAGAAGGGCTGGAGGGGCGCGCAGGCCGCTGGGCTTGCTGAGTGGCGATCGAACGGAGCAGCACGCGAGGAACAGGGTTGCTGACATACACACATACACATACACACAGGATTCCTACGCCCAAACAAAGAAAAATTCGTTGGGCGACCACACAGCAAGAAAAGTGCTCTTGCGTTACGGTGATCTAATCACACGAATGCCATGTTCGGAAAAACCCGCCGCCTCGCCGCCACCCCGCCCGCTCGCGCCCGACTTTCTACCTCCTCGTGATCGCCGTGCCGTTTGTCTCGCCGTCAGAGATGTCCTGCCTGCCGTCTGCTGCCGCCGCGCCGCCTTACCGCCGACCCTTACCGTGCCGCGCCGCCTTTACGCTTTACACACACACCTTACTTTCTGCTCGACCGAGTTTGCGCTGATGAGCGAACCGAGCCGCCGGGTGCCCCGCAGCGGCCTCGCTGGGCCAGAACGTCGGCCCCGAGTGCTCCGCAGCAGCCTCGCTGGGCCAGAACGTCGGCCCGCGAGGTGGGGTGCTAGTCTGGGACCCATACGTGGCGGTTCCCTTGCTCCAAGCGCTTGCGCTTCGGCGGTAGTGATCTAATCACCCGAATACCACGTTCGGATCGCTTCTCATCGCAAAACCCGTCAGCAGTTCACCTACGGGTATGTTCGTAAGAGCTACATACACTGAGAGGTGAGGAGACTGTTTTTGAAAAAGACACTGCGATCGAAGGTTCGACGGAGCCCGGCCATGCTTACCGTGGCTGCCCTCCTGTCGCCCGCCGCCGTGAGGCTGGCGCCGCCGATGATGCAGATTAGCGACAAGTGCGGCGGCGCGGTGCCCTTCGCCCCGCTCGGCACCGCGGGGGGCGGCAGCTCGGCGACAACCGCCGCAATGAGCGGTATGACAGGCGCCGTCCGCCGCACACCGGGTCGGGTGCCGCAGCAGCGCAACCGCTGGCCCCTCGACCCCAACGTGAAGAGCGTCCTGGATCTGCAGCGCGGCAGCGTGGATGCCGCCCCGGCGCGAGCACAGGCAGGCGGCGGGGTGGGCGCTGCCGCTGCGCAGTTTCAGCGGCTGGCCGAGGGCACCGCCGCGGCGGGCAATGCGGCGGGTGCGGCTGACAGTGCGGCCAGCCCCGACGGCCTCCGCGCCATGATCGAGGCCACGACCGCCGACAAGAAGTCCGCCGTGAAGGCCCGGTACGACGCCCTCCTGCAGCAAAAGGACGAGCAGTTGGCCGCCCTCTCGGCGGAGCGCGAGGCCGTGTTGGCGGAGCTCGAGAGGGAGTGCGACAAGATCGACACCGAGGCGGCCGCCGCGCTGGCCTTTGCCGTGTGATGTGACATGTGAGTGCAGCAGTCACGTACAACTGCGCTGCCCTTATGCCCTTTGTGCTCTCGCCGCCCTTCTCTCGCCGCCCTGCTGCTGCGCTCTCGCCGCCCTTCTTTCCCCCGGCCGGCAGGCCAGATCGGACTGCAGTGCACCGACTGGGCCCTGCGGGGACCCGCAGCTTTGAGATCAAAGGCTTTGTGTGTTGTGTCGGAATATGATATATGTGACAAAAACAAACTCTGTATGTGAATGTGTAGCCACGGCGTGTCTACGGGCGGGGGGTGTGGAGGGTGAGTTGACCAGGGGGTTGTGCGCCGGGCCCTCCTGCTCCGCCGCAGGCGCCTGTTGATAGGTCCATGTGATAGCCCTGGATGGGCAATGCATACGCCTCACTGGACCTCAGATCGCCCGACCGCGTCCCGGTGCTCTGCCGTCGGATTTGTGACGCCGCCGCACCGCGCCGCGGGCGCGGCCGGGGGCCCTCCGGAGGCCGAGGATGGCCGTGGCGGACCGGGACGAGCTCTGGGAGGGGGGGGGTGTCAGTGAGTATATTGTAGAGACTAACCATGTGCACAATAACTCTCAGTCTAGCTAAGCGAGGGGAGGCGATTCCGGGGCCGTACAGCAGCTTGACGTGCTTCGCCGGCGTGCGTCCTCTGGGGGGGCGCGGGGGCCCTAGAGGGTATCCATGCGGGGGGGCGATGGGGTCCCATGGCCCGCCGCAGGCGCCGATTTTTTCGGTTTTTTTGCGCGATTTTTCACTTTTTCATGGGAATTCGGCGTACTTGCGGCCATGCTATCACGCCTTGCGACAGCCTGTCGGCGCTGCTGACCGTGCCATGCTGCACAATTGATCACCTGCATAGCTCGCGGCCTTAGTATCAAGCATTCAGTGACGACCTGATCGTACGGCCAGTCGGAAGGTGTCCTTCCAACGTGTGCACGCTTCTGACGCAATGCGCGTCGCCTCGGATTGGCTGCTGGCACTCTCGAGGCTATGCCTACACAGCCTCGCGCGCATGGGCAGTCAAGAGGGACCACGCACCTTCTCAGGACAGCACCAGTGCCTCTCTCTTGGACCGGCAAACGTGGTGGTCTCGTGTTACCAATGTGGGACCAGTGCGGCATCGCGCCATCGACAGCTCTGAACTGCGCCTCACCACTGACCGGGAAGGCCGCCAAGTGGGCCAGCACCGGTCGCACATTGTGGCAGCAGTCAGCAGTGCATGTCTGATAGCTAGAGCAGCAGCGTCAGGGTCTCGCAGGGTCGGATCGTGTCAAGCCTCTCGCCCGGCCGGCCGTGTGCAGACGTCGGCCTGTCTGCTGTCTGGAGTGATCTGTCGGCGGTCAGTACGACCAATCAGGTCGGAGTTTTCTGATGGTTGGAGGGTCTATCTGTATGTACTCCTCGAGTTCTCTCCAAATCTGCCCTCTACTTAACCGTACTTAATCGGGAAGTTGGTGCTAACGGAGACTAACGGAGCCGGAGCCCCATTTCCGTACTGCTGCGCGGCGCACGGTGCCTCCGGGGGCCCCCGCGCCCCCCCAGAGCGTGCGTCCCGGACGCCGGAGCGGTGCCGGAGCGCGGCGAAATCGGGGGACACCGTCACCGACGAGCGCGTTGGAGTATTCACTCCGGACAAAGACGGGCACACAGCGGACGGTGCGGGGCGTGTGCCCGTCATAGCGGCGAGGCGCGGGACCATCTGTGGCGAAGTGGGTCGCGTCCCCCGATTTCGGTCAACCCAGCATCCACACCCTTTATTCACTATCTTGTTTTGTTGTCTATTCCGGCAGAATTCGAGGGTTGAGGGGCCACGTGGATTGAAGATCCCTCACACCAAGATCGTGCAGGGCCAAGACACTTTTTTTTTACGCAGTCTCTTCCCCACGCTGCTCGCTGGCCTGACGGGCCACATATAGATGAGGTTGTTTCGCCGGCCGCCGCTTGGCGTTTGTGCCGTTGAATCCACGACGCGCAGGCAGTGCGCCCGGCTGAGCGGCGTTTCGATGTCACTCGATGGGGCGTCGCCTCACAAGGTGTGGATCGCTATGATGCGCAAGGTCGCACAGCCCGAGTCCTTCCTCCCGGAGGGAATGCCTGTCTCGGTGGAGCTGCACGCCCCGGCTGGCTCAGGCCCGACATGGCGCTGCCTGACCTTCACAAGGCAATGACGCGCCACCTCGTACGACTCGGAGGTCGAGGAGCACGTGTACGTCGACCGGCTTGCCAAGCAGATCCGCTTCGTGCCGCTGCGCCCCGACGGATCCGAGTCTGAGTCCGAGGTGGTCAACGCGCTGCTCCAGGCGAGCGCGGCACGCCTCCAGCAGTAGCCTGCGCCTAGCACGTGAGGCGGCTTCTGAATCTGTGCCGCTTATAGGAGGCGCCTGCGAGCCTCGAGTACTTTTCCCGCAACCGCCGGACCGGCGAGCGACTCGAGTGGCGGCCGCGCTCTCTCGCCGTTCGCCCCCCCCGCGCGCGGTGCCTGTGAGGCGCGCCACGAGCCCGTGTAGGTCCGTTTCGGCCGCGGCGCTGCATGCCGACTTTGAGATGTCGCGGACCATCCAGCTGGCGAGGGAGCTCGAGGCTGCCGACGCGGAGGAGGAGGAGGCCGACCTGGCTGGCGGCGCCTGGAGCTGACGCCGGTAGTTCAGAGCGCCGGCGGCGTGCGGATAGAGCGCTCTGGCGTCTGGGGGATATAGGCCAGCGGATCCGATTATGATGCTCGCCACCTCAGACCCTCGCGCTGGGGCCGGTGGCTGGGCGGACGTGGACCGCACACAAAGTTAATTCTTTTCTTCTCCGAGGACCTTTCCCAGTAGCTTCGCTCTTCGTCTTGCCGCCGCCTAGAGATCCACCCGGCCCAGGTCGCACCAAGGTGCAGTAGAGACCGGACACAGAGAGATAACCTAGTCGTTGCTGCTCACACAAAAGCGCAATCCCGGGATCAGGTCGCACGCTGCTCACGCCGTCTCGATGATCGCTGCTCTCGCCGTCAACGCGCTGCTGCCCGGTGCGCCGCCGCCGCAGACCACAGCGACTCGGCGCGGGCTCCTTGGCGGCTTTGCCGCTCTTGTCGCTGCGCCCGCCGCCAGCCACGCCGTCACCGCACGGACCGGCCTTTCCTCGGTCTTCACGGGTGAGTACGACGACCCACAGCACCCGGGCTGCTTGCGCTCAATCAAGGTGGGCGGCGCACCCATGCTGCCAAGCGGCCGCCGCTCGCGCAATCCGCAGGCCGCCATCGCCGGCGTCGATAGCGCGTGCGATGCGAGGCCTGAGGCGTCGGCAGTGTGGAAGCTGACTGGCTCGGTCGCGGAGAGCGGCGAGTCAATCGCGATCGACTTTTCGCCAAAGGGAGGGCCAAAAGACCTCCTTGGCGTTTGGGAGGGCGACGGCATCAAGTTCCCTGACGGAAACAAGTGGACCAAGGTCCCGAATGGAACACCGAGCCGCAGGCCCGCTAGCCTCGCGACTCTCAACTCGGACTAGCTGCGCAGCCGGCCTTCACGGCGAGACGCGAGGTGGGGGCTCGGCCCTCGCCGGGAGATTCGGGACGCCATCCTTGAGACAGTGCTTGCGTTGAGGAGCACACTTGAGCACAACAGACAGTGAACACGTAACCACGTAAGTCGTCGCGGTGTCGGGTGTTGCGCGAACTGGGCTCTGGGGATCTAAAACACGTGCCGAGATAAGGTAAGGGGAACGCGGACGACTGAATACTCGGGGTCTAGTGGTGTCAGAGAGTCGAGTCAGAGACGTAGGATTCCTATGCTACAAAGGCCACCGCGGCGTGGACCAGAGATGAGGACCCTAGTCAAAGGGAACAACGGAGACGCTACCGATGACGCGAACCGAGGCACGGACGCCGGCGGGGACGGGGAGGGCGACAGCGACGTCGAGGTTGACGCAACCGTATCGAGAGCGCCACCCAAAAAGGGGCGGACAGCCATGGAGGTCACCGAATGGAGGGCGAACGGCACGATGCGAAAAGGCAGGGCGAGGCGGATGGAGAAAGAAGTGCCGAGAAGGCCATGGTGGAGGGGAGGGACGGGAGGACGAAAGAAGGGCGAGGAGGACGAGCGGCCCGCACAGACCGCGAGCAGACAGCGCCTGCTGGCCATTTCGAGACATTCGCCAAGAACGCTAGCTACATGGGAGGGCTTCGTGAAGGATGGATTGAAAAACATTCGAACAAAGAAGAGGCGACGGGAGGAACCGGCGGAGGATGCAGTGACGTGACACACACACACACACACACACACACACACACACACACACACACACACACACACACACACACACACACACACACACACACACACACACACACACACACACACACACACACACACACACACACACCGCTCACCCACGCGCACCGGGCCTTGCACTTTGAATGCCGTGGGGCTCCTGTCGTCAGACGTGGAGACGCGAGGGTTGCCCCCCCTTGCCCCACCACCTCGTGTGTGTGGAGAAGTTTACCTTACCTTACCTTACCCTAGTCAACTCTGTGCCTCTGTGGACGGTCATCCGTGTACATCGTCAACGTCATCGAATTTTACCTAGACGCGGTTCTAAGTTGTAGTATACATACTCTATCGACCTGACCGGAGCGCGCTGACTGACCGGGTACCACCTCTCTCCCTCACCGGATCTTGCGGGTGGCCTGGCGAGGTACTTCCAGCCTGCTGTGGGAACAGCTGACGCAGTCTCGCCGAGGCTCGCCCCAGCAGGCGTGACCTGCCTCAGCAGTGCCAGGTCGGCCTGACTCGGCGCTCGATTCAGCCTCCGAGGCCCGGCATCTGGCCAGTGGGTGCACTGGACAGACTCGTGGAGGTGGTGGCAAAAAGTCCGACGCGACGCGTCCACCCGACTGCGCGGCTTGACGGCTGTCGTGCTGCGGGCACGACAGCCGTCAAGCTCTTGCCGCCGTACCGGTCGGCTGGAGACGCGCGCGCGCGACTCCCAGGGCAGTCTTTGGCATGGCCTCGCCTGCCTGCGCACCCGTGCGTGCATGTCGCGCGCAAACATGGTCCTGCGCGTTGGCGCTGCCCACCATTGCGCCATTGCGCGCATGTGGACACGACCGTCGGTGACCACAGCAGCGTGTGCGTCTTGTGATGTACATGTATTTTAGCTCTAAAACTCGCCCGGCGAACACCGACTGCGAGAGAGGGATCGCACGCGCGTGGCGCGCCAGCAGCAGCCCGGGGGGAGGGCGCGCTCTCTCTCTGCCTCTGCGCAGAGCTCTGGGCAAGTGCGTGTGAGGCGCGCAGAGCGCGCGTCCGTTGCACGGTCCGACTAGGGCACCAATCGGCGCCGAACGCGCGCGCCAGAGCGGACTGGGGTCGCTCGGTACATGCCCTGGCGCGCGCCAGGACGGCTGCCGAGGGCCTGCGGCAGGGGACGAGGGTGAGCTTCAAGCACCAGAAAGGACCTCACCGCCTGGGGGGATCTGCTCTGGGGTGACAGGGGATGGTTGGGTATGCGTGGCTACGTGTGCTATTGTGTGCTACTGGAGATCTGGGACCCTTCTCGGGCCCTCTCGAGCTCTGGCGCAGCGCCGCGCTGCAGGCTGTGCGAGTGGTGTGACGGCGCGCCTCTCGGTGGTTGGGCGTAGGTCGTGCCGTTGGAGGCCCGGAGCCGCGGCGGCGAGTCGCGCATATTCGTCGCCGGCGCGCGCGCCGGCTGTGAACAAACGTAGTCGAGAGGGGACGCACGCACGCGCCCCTTGAAACGAGGCTCGGCCGTCCCACAGACTTGACGAGGCGAGACACGCCTCTCGGGTTGACTCGGCCAGACAAAAACCCCGAGAGGCGTGGGAGTACCTCGCCAGCGGGTGGCACGTCAAAACCGAAAGGGCGGGCGGGGGGACGACTACGCGCCCTTCGAGCCTGGCGATCTGTCGTCTTGTGCTGCCGATGCTCCGCGTTCTATCGCTGCAGAGGGCAGGCCGGCTCTCCCGCCCGCTCAGGCCAGCTCTCCCGCTGCGGTGCAACTACTGCTCCCGTGCGCCATCGCCGCCCTCAATCAACAGTGCAGAGACGGCCTCAAAGATCGCACGCTGGTCGCTGCGGCTCAACGCGGACAACACATTCCTCAGCTACCACCGCAACGCTATTATCGCCACCGTGGCGGGCGCCGCGATGGTGCAGTACCGTAAGGGAGAGGGCCGGCCGCCGCTCGCGGCCGCCTGCCTCTTTGCCATCGGAGGCATGTACATGTACGTTGGCTCCTTTGTGTACGTGCTGCAGGCGTGGCGGCTGCGGACCACGCTGTCGGTCTCGCCCGCCCAGTTTGTGCTGCTCACGCTGCACGCGGCGTGGCCTCTCACGTTGTGGAGTGTCGCCCTGACCTGCCTACTCGAGGCGCGTGCCTCTCTTCACACCTCTCCAGTCTCCCGACAGCTTCGCGCGCACACCTCTTCTTCACGCCTCTCTTCCTCCACACCTCCCGCAGGACACGCCCTCGTGGCTGCTCAACGCGCTGGCGCGAGTGGAGAGGCGGCTGCCCACCGCAATCCACCGCTCTCTCTTCCTGCAGCCAGAGTCTCTGCGGCCGGTCGTCTCCCTGCTCGAGGTGGTCTTCCCACCCCACTCCTCTCTCAGTGCCTCTGCTTCTTCACCCCCACCTGTGACTCTCTCTCTCTCTCGGCAGGTGGTGCACGCGCACGAGAGCAAGCGGCTGCAGAGCGGCGCCATCGGCACGGCTGCCGGCGACACTCTGCGGACGGCGTGTCTTCAGCACCAGAGGGCGTGGCTCTAGGCGCCATTGGCAAGGCGTACCGGAACGTCGCCGCCGACGGCAAGCGGGTGCGCTCCTACCAGGAGATCGACCGAGAGCGGCGCCGCACCTCTCGGCGGGCGCTGCCCGAGTCCGGTCCGGGCGACGCGCGCGACGAGATGGCGGCGAAGCGCGAGATGAGCGCCTCCTTCGGGGTGGTGCTCTCCGACCTGGACTACGTCGCGATCATCTGGCTCCGGCTCGGCCGCATCGCCGCGCTGCACGCGCAGCTGGCGCCGCTCGCCTCCTCGGCCAAGGTGGTGACGACCGAGGACGCGATCCCGCTCGTCGAGGTACTTCCTGCCCTCCCCGCCTCCCTGCTGCCCTCCCCGCCTACTTCCTGCCCTCCCCGCCTACCTGCTGCCCTCCCCGCCTACCTGCTGCCCTCCCCGCCTACCTGCTGCCCTCCCCGCCTACCTGCTGCCCTCCCCGCCTACCTGCTGCCCTCCCCGCCTACCTGCTGCCCTCCCCGCCTACCTGCTGCCCTCCCCGCCTACCTGCTGCCCTCCCCGCCTACCTGCTGCCCTCCCCGCCTACCTGCTGCCCTCCCCGCCTACCTGCTGCCCACCCCGCCTACCTGCTGCCCTAGGCGGTGAGCGAGACGGCGGACCAGCTCGAGATCGCCCTCGAGGCCGAGACGAAGCGGATCCGCGACCAGTCGCTGCTCCGCTCGTTGCTGCCCGAGGTCTGGCATCGCGTGCTCTTCACCGAGCTGGCACGCCCCCGGGAGCCGCACAGACGGTCCGTTGCGGGCAGCAGACGCACACCAGCGCTGTGGGTAGGCCCGCCTCGAGGAGGAGCTGACCGCCGTGCGCGCGCTCAGCCGGCGGTGCGAGGCGGTGCGGCACGATGTCGGCTGAGCTCACCCGTGATCACCCGAGATGACCCGAGCGTAGGTGCGAGGCGGTGCGGCACGATGTCGGCTCGCGGACCGACGGCTGGATGGACGGCCAATCGCGAGTCCCGGACGAGTGGCATCGGCCGGTGGAGCGGCTGGACATGGGAGGGGAGGAGGAGGCCGTCAAGAGCGCTCTGCTCACCTCGTGAGAGGCGTTACGCGCAGTTTCTGTCATCAAAAAAACGGTTCAGTCTTGCTCAAAGCACAAAGGCAAAACACGACGCTCTCCACTCGTCTCTGCGGAGTGCGGTTGACAGGGCGTGCAGCAAAAAAAAACCTCGGACATTTTACGAACTCCTTGGCGACGTGCGCGTCGCGTCGCCAAGGCTCTGCGACCTCGGTCGTACAATCGGCGACCTCGGTCGCACAACCGGCCGGATGCGCGGGTTTTCAGCCAGGTTCCCGCGCACCGGCCACGAACTCGACTCGCACAGCAAAAAAATCCGGTGCTGGCGCGCCGCTCCCACGCTTGACCACACTCGCTGCACTGCTCAAAGCCAACCCTACCTCACTGGCCGCCTCCGACACTGTCCCGCGCGTCTCGCGCCCCAACTGACAACTCATCATTGTCCCTCGGACACCACTCTCCAGCTGCGCTACCTTCGCCCACCTACCGCTCTCGCATGACATCTCGACAATCCTCATCTCTCCAGGCCCAAGACTCCTAACCACTGCCCCTGCTCGCCCAGGACCACGAAGCGCCGCCCGCGCGCCCATTGACCCCCCAATCAGCCCTCTTGCTGTCCCTCAATCCCCACCCACCAGATGTACTGCCCTCGCCCACCCAATACTCTCACCCTCCTGACCCGGACAGTCCAGGTACAGGAAAAGCGGGGAGCGGGGCCCGATCCAAGTGCGTTGGATCGTCAACGATGGCCCGCCGGCAACATCGCAAAGAGCAGCGCCGTCTGTTCAAGGAAAGGCGCAAGACGTTCCTTTGTGCGCGCCCCAGAAGTGGGTCCCCAGAAGTAGGCTGATCGAATGGAGTGAGGTGTCGCGCACCAGGGGAAGTGAGCGTGTGGCCCCGCTTCCGCACGCCTCTTCAGGGGACTGGTTTCTAACCGCTGCGGCTGGCGCATGCAGGCCCCAGGACCGGTCTGACGCGAACCACCGAGGTTGAACCAGGAGCAATGATGCGCATGGGGGGACACAACACACAAGACTCAAGATCTCTATAAAAAGCCAAAACCAATGATTTCTATGTGTCATATACGGAGAACGGAGAGCGAAGAGGGAGAAAATCACGCGCAGTCAAGTACAGACCTAGCCTCCAGAGAGCCAACAGCCATGAAGGCAAAAAAGGGTGGAGAGAGCATTTTGATTTTCCGACAGGGGCCGGACAGCCCTAACTGTCTAAGCACGCAGCCCTCCCCATTGGTACCCACGCGTCCGCCGGGAAGCTTTCGCTCTGCGGCGCGGGCGAGGGCGGCGCTGCGGCGGCGGAAGTCTCCTTTGGCACACCGCCGGTTCGCTCGTCGCCCTGTGGCGATCCTTTGCAGAGGCGGGGCGCCTCGACGGCGCGATGGGAGGCTCGCATGGCGGTGCGGTGGTGCGGCTAGTCGTCCCGCCGCACGGTACGGCGAGTGCGACGGTGAGTCTCGGCTGGTACTTCCCGGCGCGCGACTTTATGGGCGGGGTGGTCGGCAAGTTCTACGCCTCCTCGAGGCTCGTGCGCGGCTCCGAGGAGGCGGCGCGCACGCTCCTGCCGGGCAGCGAGGCGGCGGCAGACGTGCGAGCCCCCCCCCCTCTCGTGTCCCCGGCGTGTCCGCGACATGTCCGCGACACGTCCCGCAGGTGCGCGGCCGGGCTTCCTCCATGACACGTCCCCTCCATGACATGTCCGCGACACGTCCCCTCCATGACACGTCCCGCAGGTGCGCGGCTGGGCTTCCTTCGCGGCGACCCTCTCCTCGCCGTCGAGCAGCCTGCCGGCCTGGCTTGGCGACTCGCTGCTCATCTCCCTCCAAACTGGAAGCTGACTGAGGCGGGCGGCTATCAAGAGTACGAGCTGCCAGCCGACTCTCGCGTCTACCAGTGGCGCTACTTCAAGTACACGGACGAGTACAAGAAGGGAGAGGAGAAGACGGTGGCGCCAGCGCCGCCCACGCTCTTTCCAGACAATGCTCGGCAATGCTCAGCTTGCACGGAGCACGGGGACGCGATGGCAGTCAGTCGAGACCAGTGCTCGAACTTTACCGGTATGGGAGTTTTTGGCTAATCAAACCCTAGGCCTGCACTAATCAAAAAGTGGTATGGGATACCACCTGCCTCACGGAAACCAAAAGCGAGTCCGAGTGCATTTTTGCGGCTAAATCGGCGAAATTGGCAAAATACCCGGTATTTTGCGGGTATACCTGTAAAAATCCGGGTATACCCGGGTAATACCCGCACTTTTGCATGGCTTCGCCTCCTGGCACCTGGGACCACACCCACAGCCGCTACACTAATCAACACTTACGCCTACCACTTTCGCATACCACTATACCATACCACTTCAAAGTTAATCAAAATATCACCAAATACCGGTCTCATACCGGTAAAGTTCGAGCACTGGTCGAGACACCGGAGCGGTGCGGAGGCGCTCCGTTGTCTTCGTCGTCGGACAGCACACAAGCCATCGGCACTACCAGTGCCGCGACGCGCACGGGCCTCCGTCACAGGCGCCTCGAATGGGCCTTTTCCGGCCGCGCCAAAGTGCTCGCCAAATATCTCGACCATCGCAGAGCAGACTGTGAACTTCGCTACGACGCTGCGGCGGGCGTGGGGCGTGCACTTTGCGCGCGAGTTCGCGCGGCACCGCATCCGACGCGTGGTGTTCGTGGGGGCCCCGCGGCGACAGCCGGGCAGGCCTCTCGCGACGGCCGATGGAGACTGGCCAGCGCTGTCGGCGGGCGAGTTTGCGGCGCACGCGCTGCGCGTAGGCGGCGCGTGGGCGGGCGGCCCGCCCGGCCGTCGGTGAGCACCGGACGCGAGGGTCGGTCGGCTCTTAACTAGCTGTATATAGTCGCGATCTGCCGGCGTGCGTATGAGCTCACTAGCTAGAGCTCACACTAGAGGCCGTCATCGCATTCGCCTTCCTGGGACCCAGCGCTGACTTCTGACTGTCGTTGCTGTCTCTCCCCCTTCTCGACTGTCTGTGCTTGTGCGTCTTGGGTCCGGAGTTGTGCGTTTATGTGAATGAGCGGGCCAGCAGCGCGGGCGGTTTTCCGGCTTGGGTGCTCGCGGCTCCCTACCTCGCCCTCGGGCCAGGCCCGATGATGTTGCTGTCCGTGCTTTCCGGCTGGCACGCTGCGGCGTTGTCGACAAGGAGTCGCACGACCCTGCTGAGCGGTGTCGTGCAGCAGCAGGAGCAGCAGCAGCAGCAACAGCAGCAGCAACGACAACAGCAAACCGACTCAGAGACTGGACGCATGCTCTCACAGTCAGACACGCCGCTCATCGACGCGATACAGCGGGCCTCCCAGTCCGTCCGCGCGCCCTTCTTCTTCCCTGGCCACAAGATGGGCGAGGGCGCGCCGGCGCCGCTGCGAGAGGCGGTCCTGGGCGGTGCCGCCGGCCGAACAGCTCCGCTGCGGTCCGACTTGCCGGAGCTTCCGGAGCTGGACAACCTCTTCTCGGCGGAGGGCCCGATCCACGAGGCACAGCAGCTGGCGAGCGAGGCCTTTGGCGCCCGTAGCACCCACTTCCTCATCAACGGCTCCACGGGCGGAGGTTTTGCGGTGCACCCAGGACTTGTCCATGACGTGTCCGAGACATGTCCGATAGGCTCCACGGGCGGCATCCTCGCGGCGGCATGACCCTCGTCTCGCGGCCTCGAAGCGGTGTCCAGGGCGCGTCCACGAATGCCCCTTCATGTCTGGTAGGTCATCGCGTGCGTCCAGCACTTCCTCTCAGCTCGGCAAGGTGGAGGTGGAGGCGGGGGCGGAGGCGGGGGCGGGGGCGGGGGCGGAGGCGGAGGCGCGCCTGCCCCCAAGGTAGTGATTCCGCGCAACGCGCACAAGTCGGCGTTGCACGCCCTTGTCACCTCCGGCGCCGCGCCCGTGTGGCTCGACTCTCGGTGGGACGCGGCGCAGCAGCTGGTCCTCGACGCTGACGTCGGCGCGTCGTTGCCGTCGCTGCTCGAGCGGCACGGCGGCGAGATCGCGGCGGTGCTCCTCGTCTCGCCAACCTACCACGGGGTGCTCTCCGACGTGGAGGCCGCGAGCCGGCTCTGCCGCGCCGCCGGCGTGCCCCTCATCGCCGGCGAGAGGACCCCGTGTGTCGTGGTGCGCAAGACTCGTCGCCGTGACCCTTAGGCGTGCGCCACCCTCCCCTACCCCATAGTACCCGAACCCGCCCTCCCCTACCCCATAGTACCCGAACCCACCGGCTCGTCGCCGGGACCCCGTTAGGCGTGCCCCTCATCGTCGACGAGGCGCATGGCTCGCACTTGGGGATGGCACCGGGGCTGCCGCGCCCCGCCTTGTCGCGCGGCGCCGACCTCGTCATCCAGAGCAGCCACAAGACGCTCGGCGCGATGACGCAGGCTGCAATGCTTCACATCTCCGCCGACTGCCCGCTGCCGCACGGCGCCGCCCCTCGCGCGCTCGAGGTGACACTTCCGAGACATTTCCTCGACACGTCCGAGACGTTTCTTAGGTGTCGTCCCTCAGGCACTCGAGCTGGTGCAGAGCAGCAGCCCATCGTACTTGCTGCTGGCCTCCCTCGACGCCGCGCGGTGGCAGTATGCGGACGCGGACGCGCGCAGGGACACGGCCGCTGCCATAGCGTTGGCGCAGCAGGCGCGCCGCCGCCTCTCGCAGCTGCCAGGCGTGCGTGTCTTCGCGCTGCCAGGGGGGGGCGCGGCCGGCGGCGGGGTGGAGACGGACCCGCTGCGCGTGGTTGTGCGGTGCGACGACGCCGGGTCGGGGTTCGACCTCGACGAGGCGCTCATCGAGCGGCACGGTGTGTACTGCGAGCTGCCCGAGCTGCGGCACTTGACCTTCGCCTTCAGCTTGGGCACCACGCAGGGCGATGTCGACCTGCTCGTCGAGGCGGCAGCGCAACCACCACGCCACACTCTCCAGCGGCACGCCGTTCCACTCCTCCTTCACCCCTCCCCCAAACCGCTCCCCAAGGCGCTGCGAGACGTCACCGCCGACGCCGACGCCGCGCCCTTCGCCGCCGCCGCAGACGACGCAGCCTCAGCCCCGGCGGCCTCGGCCTCAGAAGCGGCACCAGCGGCACCGGCGCCGGTGTGGCTGCCCTTGCCTGCCGCCGTCGCCGACGGCCGGGGTTTGACGCCCCGCGAAGCCTTCTTCGCACCGTCGGAGCTGGTCGACGCGCGCGAGGCGGTGGGGCGATTGAGCGCAGAGCTAGTCTGCTCCTACCCCCCGGGCATCCCCGTCTTCTTCCCGGGCGAGCCCATCACAGCGGAGGCGCTGCAGCACATTCGCGCGCTCAGGGCGGCCGGCGCCGACGTCTGCGGTTGCAGCGACGCCTCGCTTGCGCGGCTCTGCGTTGTGGCGGAATGAAAAAACACCTGAGGACATCTGCAGTTGAGAATTTTGTTCAGTGTTCACCACCCATGCTGCGCGTATCACAGTATGAACACCTCTCCATCCATCCTCTCCCCAGCAGAAAAAAGCGCGCGCTCTCTGCCTCTCTCCGACCCCGACCACGCCGCCGCCCCCCCGCCCCGCCACGAGTCGCGCGCAACGGAGAAAAGGCAGAAAAGCCGGATGAAAGTGAGAGGCGTCTCAGATGCCGCAGCACTCGAGCATCATTCCGATGGCGGTCGGGCAGCATTCCCCCGTCAGTGCAGAACAGCCCGGGTGCGCCTTGCAAGCCGCGTCCGCTGGCGGCGGGCTGCCACCGCCGCCGCCGCCGCCGCCGCCGCTGGGTGGAGGTGGGCCGCCACCGCCGCCCTTGCTGCCGCTGCCGCCGCCCGAGGGCAGGCAGCTGTCGTCTGCGTCCGACTTGTCCTTTGAAGGCACCGGCTTGCGTGGCGGCGCAAACGGGTTCGCGGCGTCATCGACGGGCGCTCCGTCGTCGTGCTGGTAGAGGAGGAGGAGACCGGCCCAGGTGGACGCTGCCACATGCCTGCACGGCGAGCATGCGGGGGTGAGGGGGCTGATGGGGGGGGGGGGGGGGGGGGGGCTTTAGGCCCTAAAAAAGAAAACCAGAATTCCCCTCCCGGGGAAAGGCGGGGACCCAAAAACCCCCTCGGAAGGGGCAAAAGGGGGTTCGGATTTAAAGGGCTCCGGGGAGCGGAAGTAGGCCCCCCCCATCCCCGGTTCGAAACCCCCCGGGGATACCGCGGGCGGGTCTTTCTTGATGTGGGGTTTTATATTCCCTCCAAGAAACCCACCGGGGCCCCCC
>NW_005201192.1:1013935-1026709 GCF_000372725.1 Emiliania huxleyi CCMP1516 | reverse complement strand
GGGGGGGAGTGGAGGGCGCGCGACGGCTAGAGCACAACACGAGCGTAGCAGTGGGCTTGGCAGTGGAAACGTCTCGGGACGCGCCTGGATCCCGTTGCCCCACGAGGTGAAGCGGAAGCCATACAGCTCCTATCGGAGGTGTCTCGGAAGTGTCTTGGAGGTGTCTCGGAAGTGTCTCGGAAGCCATACAGCTCCTAGGCGCCGCGCGCGGAAGCGTGGCGTCAGAGGAGGCGGCCGAGCTGCGGAGGCGGCGTTAGGACGCCCGTGCCGTGCAGGCGTCGCGTCTCTCGGAAGTGTCTCGGAGGTGTGTCTGAGAGTATGTGTCTCGGAAGCGTGTCGGAGGTGTGTCGGAGGTGTCTCGGAGGTGTGTCTGAGAGTATGTGTCTCGGAAGTGTGTCGGAGGTGTGTCGGAGGTGTGTCGGAGGTGTGTCTGAGAGTATGTGTCTCGAAAGTGTGTCGGAGGTGTCTCGGAGGTGTCTCGGAGGTGTGCACCTGCCCCTTGCCCTCCCCGCCCGGGCTGCCAATCAGATCCTCGTCGATCTGCCACAAGCCTACCGCCGAGGGGGAGGGGGAGATCGAGCCGAGATGGGGCCCAGATCGGGTGCTCTTCGCTCCGCGGCGCGCCGTCGATCCGCCCCTCCCCGCCCTTGTACCGCGCGCTCCCTAGCGGAGAAGCGACGCGCGTCACGGGCGCGCGCCAGACGCCACCCGCTTGCCGCTGCGCGCTGCCTGGGTTGCGCAGCGCGAATGTGACCGAAGCGTTCTTGCGCGCCGCCGACGGGTCCGCGTCCGCGAGCAGCGACCAGAACTGCACGTCCGCCGCCGCCGCGGCGAGCGGGATGGTGGCGTCGCAGTGCGCTGCGTCGCCGGTGCCCGTGACGTACGTGTCTGGGGCCTGCGGCGGTGAGGCGGGTGGGGAGGCGGGGTGCACTCGCCGGCGACGGACTGAGACGGCGCAGGGCGTCGGTGGCAGAGGCGGCGAGAGGGCGGGAGGGAGAGGGCCGGCAAGGCCCCGCGGGCTCGGTGGGGGCGGTGACGGCGGCGGCGAGGGAGGCGGCAGGCTCGGAGGCGGCGGTGAGGGCGGCGGCGGCGAGGGCGGCGGCGGCGATTGGGAGGCAGCGACGGCGGCATGCGGCGGCAGAGGCGGCGAGAGGGCGGGAGGGAGAGGGCCGGCAAGGCCCCGCCAACGAGATCGGTCCCGAGGGCGGCAAGGCGATCGCAGAGGCGCTGCGCGGCAACGGGGTGCTGACCAACCTCTCGCTCTATGGAAACGGCATTGGCGAAGAGGGTGCCAAGGCGCTGGCCTCCGCTCTGCGCGTCAACGCGGTTCTGGCCAAGCTGAATCTCGACGGCCGCGAGCCCCGCAGCCCTTTCGGCGAGCGGTGAGTGGCGGCCGTGTGGAAGCTTCTCGGAAGTGGCACGCGCCTGCTTGGAGTGCCCCCACATCGAGCGCACAAAAGTGGCGGCGGACTCGGCGTCCGCGCTGGAGTTGAGCGCGCGCGAGAGAGAGAAGACCTGCAGGGGAGATGGGGGGAGATAGGGGGAGATAGGGGGAGATATGGCGGCGACGAGCAGCGTGGCGAAGACGTCGATATTGTGCTCGGTCGAGCGGTAGTTGTGCGGGTAGGGAGGGCCTGAGAGCGGGGTGAGAGACGCTTCAGCGGCGAGCAGTCGAGACGTCCCTGCACAAGCACACGGTGGTACCGCGCGCGGCGAATCCGCCCATCTCGTCGTCGGCGCAAGAGACGTCGTGCCGGAGGGCCTGTGCGGGTCCGAGGAGGGCCCGGCTGGACAAGGACGCCGCGTCGAGCCAGGGGCCACGGAGCCGGGATAGGCGAGGCGAGTGGGGGTGGCCATGGCGACTCCGAGCTGGCGTGGCGGTTGGAGACGGAATCTCCCCGTATCTCCCCATATCTCCTCATATCTCCTCATATCCCGATTCTCGCCCTCTAGCAGCCGCCTCGAGGATGTCCCTCGCGACGCGGGCATAGCAGGCCTAAGGGAAGGGAAGGTCAGGTACACTTCTCCACACACACGAGGTGGCGGGGCAAGGGGCCAGGCTAGTCCCTCGCGTCTCCACGTCTAGACGACAGGAGCCCCACGGCATTCAAAGTGCAAGGCCCAGTGCGCGTGGGTGAGCGGTGGGTGGATGGGTGGGGGTGTGGGGGTGTGACTGGTGTGTGTGTGTGTGTGTGCGTGCGTGCGTGCGTGCGTGCGTGCGTGCGTGCGTGCGTGCGTGCGTGCGTGCGTGCGTGCGTGCGTGCGTGCGTGCGTGCGTGCGTGCGTGCGTGCGTGCGTGCGTGCGTGCGTGCGTGCGTGCGTGCGTGCGTGCGTGCGTGCGTGCGTGCGTGCGTGCGTGTGTGTGTGTGTGTGTGTGTGTGTGTGAGTGTGTGTGTGTGTGTGTGTGTGTGTGTAGCACGCCTCGCCGGTCTCCGCCGCGAAGTGCGTGAAGGCGAGCCCGACCCACGCATTGTTGCCTAGAGAGGGTCGCATGTGCCGGGACTTGTCGGCGAGTGCCTCGACGCGGGAGCGCGCCGCTCGATCTCTCGCCCGTGTCGACGGCGCCGTCGGCAACGCCCACCCCTTGGTAGTCGCCCGCCTTCGCGGGCGCGTCGGTGTACGAGGCGGCGAGGAGCTTGAGGCCGCCTGTGGGACGTGTCCAGGGACGTGTCGCGGACCAGCCCTCCGGTGTATGGGGCGAGTGTACAGGGCGAGGAGTCGCGCGCGCCCTTGTCGTCGTACAAAAAGTACAAGAACGACTTTAGCACGGAGCGCGCCTCCTCCAGCCGCCCGCGGCGGGTGAGGTAGATTGCCTGCGGGCATCGCGCCACGCGAGGGGCGTCAGCCACGGCTCTGCTCAGCCACAGTTCTGCTCAGCCACAGTTCTGCTCAGCCATGGTTCTGCTCAGCTACGGCTCTGCTCCCGGGGTTGCACCACCGCAGGGCCAGGGTGCGTGGCTGGACGCGGCATCCGCCCGCCGCTCGCTGCGATGCTAAAAATGCGCTGTGCCCGTGCAAGGCGGCGCGAACTGCGTAGGCTGCGCTGTGGAGGGCAGCACAGCGGCAGTGCGGGCAGGCGCGCACCGCGAGTGCATTGTCGTACACGTCAAACCGGCAGTGCGGCGTCTGCTCGTAGTTGGGGCACGGCTCGACGAGCTTGCACATCTTGTCGCCACACGGCCCGCCGTCGAACGAGTCCGGCCCGAACGTCTGCATCAGCCCAACGCCCTTCCCGCCCATGAAGGACTGCCGCGGCTGCCGCTCGAGAAACGCGTCGACGATGCTGAGGCACGTCTCGCGATCGCTGCATACCCCGTCCTTGCCCGGCGCGGTGACGTCAGGCTTGGACGTGCCTGCTGCCGGAGGGCCGGCCGGCAGCGCGCCGTGCCCCGCAGCCAGCCACAGGCTACCGCACAAAGCAGCGAGCGCGACGCCGAGCAGAGCGGCGCCGCGCGCCGATACGCGGCGGCCGCAGACGCGGAGCCCGGACGACTCCAAGAGCAGTTCACCCTGAGAGGTCTGCATCGGACGCGGACGTGGATTGAGAGGCCGCGTCAGGTCCTGCATCACGTGCACGGCGGAGATGCCGACCCGAGCGAAGTGCGCTTCTGCGGCGAGACTTTTTTCGGCTTGTTGATTTCTTTTGAGCTTAGCCTTCGATGAAACAACGCAAGGCGGACATGGCATATCGCTCTCGGGCCCACAGACATCCCGCACACTCGCCGCACACCCGCCGCCCCCGCGCGCGCCCCGCCCCGGCCGGGAGAAAGGGGAATGACAGTTTGGGACGGCAACAGAACGAGTATGTTGAGTCCTGGCTCAACAACGCAGGGTAAATGTAAGCCGGATGGCTCACAGGCCACCTCTCGCGCCCCGACTAACCGATCTACCGCACTGGCCACTTCCGCCCCCTTGCTCCCAACCCATCCACCACGATGGCGCACGCGGCGACGGCTACTCTTATCTGCTCTTTGCGGTGTGCAGGCGGTGTGACGCGCGGGCGTGTCTTCTGCCTAGGTGCCTTGGCCCTTGCTGTTTACGAGCGTCCGTGTCTTCTGCCTTGCCGTTTACGTGCGCTCGGTGTGCTTCTCTTTAGATAGGAAGCGTGCGCCGTGGTGGCAATGTCGTCTGTGTACGCAGAGCAGGTCGGTCCGACTGACCACCGTCGTCATCTGCTCCTCGGCACCGTGAGGGCCACGGTGGTAGTTGGTGCGTCTCCACGGCTCCTTGGCATTGCTCTTGTTGAGGAGCTCGCCGTACGCGTCGTTGTAGTAGAGCAGGCTCCCTCGCCCGGTCGTCCAGTCGGCAAGGTGCGCACCGGCAGCGTGGAACTTAATGGAGTCCTCAAAGTGCTCCTTGCCAAAGAGGGAGATGGCCAGGTCCTGCCACTGCTCGTTCAAATCTGAAGCGTATCGCAGGCTCCCGTCAGTGTGAGCTCTGCGGTACATGAGCTCCAACCACTCAAAGTAGACGGTGAAGAGCTCGAGCAGCTGGGGGCAGCCGGGGGAGATGTCGACGAGGAGCAGTCGCCAGAAGCGGAGGATGTCTCTCAGCGTGTCGGCAGAGGCAATCTGGCCGAACTTGACAGTTCCCTCCCATGGGTCGAGTGGATTGATGTAGGCTCCGTACAGGTAATGCGAGATGCCTCGCGAAAATGCGCATTTGGTCATGTGCAGCGGGACGACGCGCGCCGTGATCCAGGCATCGATCTGCTTGCCCAACGCCTTGAAGTCACGGGAGGAGAGGCTGCTCTGCATCAGCTGGAAGGTGCACTCCATCAGCTTCTGGCCAGTGCCGTGCTCGCAAAAGTGCATCAGCGGGATGGCCGTGCCCTGGAAGACGTCCAGGCCCACCACCTCAAAGGCCGGGTTGGGATCAGGGTGGAGCCCGAGAGGCCGGGTGTGGTCCGCGCGCGCTGCCGCCGAGTGCGGGTGGAGAGCCCATGCCCGACCGATGTGCGCACGCTGGGTGGCGTTGCTCCGCAGGTCAAAGCTCTCGTGTGACCAGAACCCCGGCCCCTTCCTGGCGTAGCACATCCAGCACGCCTGGTTCTGCAGCGTCTGCGTCACCTGCGCAATCTTTGGGTAGTCGAGCGACAGCCCGAGCACCACGGGGTAGATGCGCTCAGCCTGGCCGTGCGCGCCAACAGCGGTGGTACCAACCAGGGAGATCATGCTCCTGTCTCGCATGCCACTGAACAAGTGTCGCATCTGCGCGCGAAACAGCAGCTTGCGCACAGTTGTCTTGCGCGCGTCAGACACCTCAAGCATGGCTCGGTCAGGCACCTTGGACAGGTACGAGAGGAGCATTCCATTGGAAGGCTGCCGGGCTTGCTCCAGTGGAAGAGCCAGGCTGGTGACGGACACGGGGCAAGCCGAGCGCTCGCCGTTCTTGGTGAGATTTGTATCGTCCCAGTACAGCTTGAGCGCAAAAGCGATGGCCGAGGGGTCCCGAGCCTGGATGGCGCCACAGAGCTCGAGCAGCACATCGCCCGAGTAGGGATCCGCGTAGACGCGGTCACCACTGCTGCGCTCGACGAGCCGCCGTGGGCGACAGTGCTCCGGCGTCACAAAGCGGAAGAGGAAGCGGGCCATCGCATCCAGCTTCCGATAGTGCATCACGACAGCGACCGGCGGCTCACCTGGCGTCAGCTCCACCTCGATGGTGACTGTGTGAAATCGAAGCCCGAGTTTG
Source organism: Emiliania huxleyi CCMP1516 (assembly GCF_000372725.1). Taxonomy (NCBI): domain Eukaryota; phylum Haptophyta; order Isochrysidales; family Noelaerhabdaceae; genus Emiliania; species Emiliania huxleyi. The sequence goes on along the minus strand of NW_005201192.1, from coordinate 1,021,015 downwards.
TCGAGCAAGCCATCCACCACCGCTCGCATCGGCGACAGTCCACGCCGTGCATCAATCAGCAGCGGTTGGAGCGACCCGACCGTGTCCTCCTGCTCGCGAGCGATGGCCGAGGGCGCGTCATGGTTGGAAGTGCCGATGATCTCCTGGTGTGCATACCACCGGAACGTGCGCATATTGCCAAAGAGTGCGCCCAGCTGGATGTCAGCAAAGTACGGCGGCGGCAGAGGCGGACGCGGCGACACTCGCGGCTCGCCTGGCTTCCGCCGAGCTTCTCGGCGCTCGTGCTCACGCTGCGGCTGCTCCGCCTGCTGATCTGCGACGCGATGCGCGTCGCGATCGAGTACCGCGTGTGCTGCTGCGTCGAGGTCGCCAGGGTGTGCGTCGCGGATGTGCCACGAGAGCTGTGTGTAGCTACGGCAGACGCGGCCACAGTCGGAGCACACGAAACGCGCCAGTTCTTCGGTTGTTGCGCGCTCGACCAGCTTCGCTGAGACAGAAAGAATTTCGTGCTTTTCTTTGTTATTGCGAGGGAAGACGCATATTCCAAACCTGCAAACCACCTCGAGCGAGTTTATCGTTCCTCAGGGCAGCTCCATTCCTCCATTCACCGCGCGCTAAGGCCGTTTTTTCTCTTTCTCTCTCATGGATGAATGGCGTCTTGGTGTGCACGTTGTGTGCAGTGGCTAAGAGAAATTAGTTTATACACGACATGCTGCTGCCCCAAGCTGGCACCACCCAGAAAAGCATGTCTTGAAATGCGTCTGCAGCCTGCAAGCAGCCGTATTCTCTGTTTCTCTCTCTCTCTCTCTCTCTCTCTTGAAGAATGTCGCCGGCTTTTTCAGCAAACTACTTCCCTTTACACCGAACACAAGAACACAACACCTAGACCGCGCGATTCGCGCATTCGAGGCGGGAGCGGCAAAGGAATCTTCGGTTCGCGCTCGAAATTCACGGACCATGATCCCACGGTCGCTTCTTCAACCGTCTCTCAGACTTCAACATGCCTCAGAAGCGCCAGCGCCGCCGCGCTCCCGGTGTCAACACGACCCCCGTGACCGACCAAGCTGGCAAGACAGAGGCCAAGACGCTCCAAGACCTCCACCCGGAGCCGACTGCCGAGGCGCGCGCCTGCTTCGCAGCGACCGCCACGCCAGCGCTGCGCTCTTGAACGCTTCTTCGGTGCCCCACACAGGCTGACGCGCGCAGCGAGAGCGACTACTCGGACACGTCGTACGCGCCATCCGAGTCGGGCTCGGCCGACGGCCTCGGCGGCGACATCCTCTCCTCCGTCGAGGGCTCTGAGTACGGCGTCTCTGACCCCGAGCTCGAGGAAGACGAGTACGAGAAGGCTGCGCGGGCCGAGGACTCCAACGGCGCGGACGACCCCAACCGCGAGTTCAACCAGGCGCTGCTCACGCAGGCGATCACCTCCCTGCCCAACAACATCGCGACCGCCCTCGTCTCACAGCTCATCCCGGCGCTGGGCGGCGCCGCCGCCGCCGCTGCCGGCCCGGCCGGTGGCGGTGGCGGCGGTGGCGGCGGTGGCGGCGGTGGCGCTGCCGCGGCGGGCGCCTCCCCGTACTGGCAGCCTACTCCCGACCGGCGGACGTTTGGCGGCAAGCGCCACGTCGTCGTGCGCGCCATCAAGGTGTCGCCGAGATTGCCCGAGATTGCCCAAAATTTGCCTGAGATCGATCGAGATCGCCCGAGATCGCTCCATACAAACGCCTGAGGCGCCATGTCATTGTGCGCCCCATCCAGGCGTACATCCTCGCCCACCTCGACGAGACCGTTGCTGGGCTCTCCCTCGACGACATCCTGCCGGGGGTCATCGCTGCGCTGCCGCTGCCCGACAACACCGGGTCCAAGGTGCTGCTCAAGACACAGTTCAAGCAGAACCTCCGTGCGACGCTGCGCGAGGCGGAGTCGGAGCTCAACACCGACCTCCGCAACCAGTTGCTCCTCATCTACTCGGGCATCATCCACCGCGTCATGGTGCACGCCTCCAACGCCACTCTGCACGCGGCGGCCAAGGCGGAGCACGTGGCGCTGTTCGCTGGGCTGGTGGCAGCGCCGCCCGGCTTCAAGCTTGAGGGCGAGGACGAGTTCATGTTCGCCTTCCACGCCGCCGTCGACCCGCAGAACCACACGCTGCTGGCCTTCGCGCACAAGGAGTGGCCCGCGCTCCTCCAGCAGTACCTCACCTTCCTCCCGTCGGGCCGCTCGCGCACCATCACGCTCAAGTTCGTGGCTTACACGGTGATGTCGCTGTGGCAGACGCTCACCTTCGTCCCAGACACCGAAGGTGCGTGCGCACCTTCTGCGGCGAGAGAAGTCGCCCACACCTCACCAGTTCTGTGATCTGTGCCTGTGCTTGTAGGCGTGCTGCAGTACGGCAAGCGCAACCGCGAGACAGGCTCTTCCGCGCGGTTCGAGAGGATCAAGGCGTGGCTGCTCGACGCCGACGCGTGCCCGACCAAGTGGGAGCCGCTGCTCCGCATCCGCGAGGCAGCGGCCTAGGCGGCTGTGCCAGCAGCCTTGCGCCAGGGCGCTGCCAGCGCGACTCATCGCGATCTGGGGCCGCTCAGGAGGCGCCGCCCCGGTGCGAGGCTTCCTCACGAGAGACTAGGCCTCTAGGAGCGAGAGGCAGCTACGAGCTGAGCCTTTCCGCCAGTGGTGCATTGCGCACACCCGCGGATCTCGCGCCCAGTCTCTCTAGTTTCTCCCACTCTCTCTGCATGTCATGTCCCTCGCGCGCTATGAATGAGTGAGTGTGTGTGTGTGTGCACCGCTTGCGCGGCGCGGCGTACGCTCTCGCCTCATTTATCGAAGCATGTGGGACGAAATAAAATGTTTGCTGCCTGTGGGGCTGGGGGGACCGTCGTGCTAGCCGCACGGGCGTGCCCCCCCGTGTGTGATTTCACAGCGCGACCATGAAATCATATGCTGTGAAATCAGGCGTGTGATTTTCATGAGAGAGGAGTTGTGATCTCACGGTTCCATGATATCATGGCCAAAATCCATGATATCATGGAAGGGGGGAAATTCAGATGGACTCTAGGAGCCCGAACCCGGAGGCGATGCATGGTTTGCCATATTCTCACACAGAACAAAACGCAAACGGAGAATCTGGATAGATATGGAGACTCTCTCAAGACAGATGGGGTGCGCCGGAGGCGGAGCGCCACACACCACCCGGGGCCGGCTCCACGGTCGCCCTCCCAAAGCAAGCGAGACGCAAGTCGCAAGAGAAGCGGCGGAGACGCCGAGCTCATGGCGATGCCACCGCCACGCACCCTCGGTCGTCGGGAGGAGGGGAGCCCGAGCAGCAGTGTGTACTGAGCAGTGTGTACACCACGCGCGTCTCTAGTAGCCGAACTTGGCGAGCTTGGCGTCGAACTGATCGGCGACGGCCGCCTTGGCCGCCTTGGCCTTGCCAAGCTGCGCCTGCGGGAGGGCGGGAGGGTTGGGAGAGTTGGGAGTGCCAACCCCTAGCCCAAAGCGAGGACGGAGGATGGAGGCCTCCCCCCAAAAGCGAGGCGGAGGACAGCAGTGCCCCCCCCCCCCCCTCCCCTCCGAAGGGGGGGGGGGCGGAAGAGGGGGCGGGAAGAGAGGGGGCGGGAGGGTTCTGCGCGCCTTCTTCTCCTCCCAGTACACTGCCGACCGCTCCTTCCTCTTGGCCTCGAGGCGCTCGACCGCCTCCTTGTGCTTCCACCCAATCTCGAGCGAGATGCGCCCCAGCACGCAGTAGCGCCGGCCCGGCTTTAGCCGGGTCACGCGGAAGGCGTCAGGCACGACCATGCGCTTCGACTTTTCGTACTGCTCCGGGATGCCGTCGAACGCCTTGAGGCGCTCCATCGCGCACTTGCCGCGGTGCGTCTTGTGCGGGATCATCCCGCGAATCACGCGGTGAAAGATCCGGCTCGGCGCGCGGAAGTGGTAAGGCCCGTGCGCCGGGTTGGTGTTGGTGCGCTTGCGCAGTTTGTCGAGGAACTTGAGCTTGTTGCGGTAGAAGGAGCCGGAGATGTTGATGTCCTCGCAGCGCACGCACACGACGCGCTGGCCGTTCAGCAGCTCCTTGGCGACGATCGACGCCAGCCGGCCGAGCAGATGGTTCTTGCAGTCGATCACGACCACCTTCTCAAACATCGTGCAGCCGCCGCCTGGGCGGGGCGGGGACGCACGCGGTGAAGGGACGGCGGCGTCGGGGTCGGCGGCCTCGGCGGTGCGGCGCGGCGGCGCAGCGAGGGGAGAGGGCGTGCTGCACGCACTCTGGGGAAAGACCACGCTCCCGCCGCGTATTTCTTTTGAGCTTAGCCTTCGATGGATGAAAACAACGCAAGGCGGACATGGCATATCGCTCTCGGGCCCACAGACATCCCGCACACTCGCCGCACACCCGCCGCCCCCGCGCGCGCCCCACCCCGGCCGGGAGAGAGGGGAGTGACAGTTTGGGACGGCAACAGCCCGAGTATGTTGAGTCCTGGCTCAACAACGCAGATAACAAGAGGGGGTGGTCCGGCTCCCAAGTCCGGCTCACGCGCCTCGAGCTGACCGATCTACCGCACTGGTCACTTCCGCCCCCTCGCTCCCAACCCATCCACCCCGCCCCGGGCCGCGCCGCGCGATCTCGGGCGATCTCGCGCTATCTCGGGCGATCTCGGGGCCGCGCCGCGCTATCTCGGGCGATCTCGGAGCGTCGCTCGCGCGGCGTCACACCTGCTCAAAAAGGAAGGAGGTTGGAGGCAGGAGGTCACGCCCCATCCAGAGCGCCGTCGTCGCCGGGTTTTCCCTTTTTTTCGGGATTATTCCCGCGAGGTTTGAGTGTTTGAGTGTTAGAGTTGTTTGGTATTGCTAAAAAATCTCTCTCGAGGTTGCGGGCTCGGCCTATCTTTGCCTGCTTCGCTGCGGCCTCTGCTTCAGCGCCACAACTGCCACCACACGCCGGCAGCAGCCACACAAACGACGCTCATACCATCGCCACACCACCAGTCATTACATTCGCCACGACGACGCCCGCGGGTGCGCCTCGCCGCGGGACATGTGCCCGCCACGCCGCTGGCTGAAGAGCGGACGGTACCCGGCCCGTGCCAGGTCGACGGGCCTGGGGACGCCGCTGTGGTATACGAACGCCGCCTGCTGCTCGTCGGAGCGGGCGGTGGCCTCGGCGCGCGCGGCGAGCTCGGCCTCGACGGAGGCCTGCTCCACGAGCATCTGCTGCCACTCGCGGGGATTCCAGCCGGTGCGCCGCGGGGCGGTGCTCGCGTCCGCGGCGGCCGCCAGCGGCACGGCCGTGAGCGACCCCGACGCCCCGTTGAGCGGCTCGCGGCACATCGGGCAGGTTGCCTCGGGCTGCGACTGCTCGATCCAGTCCTCGATGCAGCAGCGGCAGAAGACGTGCAGGCATGCGGTGGCGACCGGGGCAGAGTCGGCCTTGATCGGTTCGATGCAGATGGGGCAAGTGAGGGCCAGCTCGTCGGCGGCGGCGGCGGGGGCGACGGCCTGAGCCGCGAGCTCGCGCGCGCGGCAGAGGGCGGCCTCCTCCTCGGTGGCGAAGCAGCCGAGGTTGATCTCGAGTCCGTCGAGGCAATAAGAGGCGCGGAAGGGCAGCGGCGCTCGCGTGCCCGCGCGCCCCACGCCCAGGAAGCGCGTGGTCTCCCCCCGCCGCCGCCCCCGCCCCGAGGAGCCCGACGCGGGCAGCACCAGCTCCTCCGCCGCCGCCGCCGCCAGCGCAGCTTCCGCTGTCATCGGCGGCGGAGCCTGCGCCTCGGCGACCTTGGCCTCCGCCGCCGCCCGGCCCTCGGGCGAGCGGGCGTAGCAGAGCGCGGCCGCCTCAGCCGACCTGAAGTAGCCGAGGTTGATGGTTTTGCGGCCGCGCACCACCCGTGTCATGAAAGGCAGCTTGCAGCCCTGTGGCGATTGGAAGACGCCCACAAAGCCCGAGCCGTTCGTCTGCAGCTCCAGCCTCTCCTCGACGGCCGTCGCTATGGCCTGGGCGCTCGTCATGTCCTGCTCCTGCCGCAGCGCCTCCGCCTTGGCGAGCTTGGCCGCATCCTCCCGCCCCTCGGGCGTGAGCGCATAGCAGATCGCGGCGTCCTCCAGCGTCGCAAACCGGTCGATGATAGTCATGACGCCTTTGCGGGAGACCTTGACAACGTAGCGCCGCGTAGGGTCCTTGCCGGGTGCGTCGTAGACGCACTTGTAGCGGGTCCCGTTGTCGGACGGGATGAGTTTGACGGAGGCGGGCTGTGCCTTCTGGATGAGCATCGCTTGTCACGCGTGTAGCAGTTCCCGCCCTCGCCTTGCCACAAAATCTCCCGTATCTCCCCTCACGGATGTGTGTGTGTGTGTGTGTGTGTGTGTACACTACACACACACACACACACCCTCACGGATGTAGCAGTTCCCGCCCAAAGCACAGCGGACCTTCATTTCTTTTGCGTGGGTCTTTCTTGGCTTCGCCTGCGCCGCGATGAGCATCTTCGCCTCCGCCTTCTCGCCGGAAGGCACTCACCTCCTCGCTGCCACCGGCGACGGCGACCTGCACATCTGGCGCCTCGCCGCCGGTGCGCCGGAGCGGGCGCCGCCACCAGCGGCGACGCACCGTCTGCACAGCTGCGCCATCTACAGCCTCACTTTCGTGCCGACGGCGCGCGGGCTCCTTCTGCTCAGCGGATCCGACGAGGACGTCCGCGGCTGGCGCTGGGAGGAGCTTCTTGGCGGCGCGACGCCCCGCCCGCTCCTGACGCTGCAGAACCCGCGCCTCTCGCTGCGGCGCGGCGGCCTCGGCCCGCTCTCCGAGACGACGGCGCTGGCGCACGACGCGGCGAGTGGCGCCGTCTACTCCGCCGCGGGCGACGGCAACGCCTACGCCTGGGACCTCGAGGCGGAGCGCGTCGTCGCGACCTTCAGCGGTCATGAAAACATGCTGCACGGGATCGGCCTGCGGACAGAGCGGCGGCAGCTGGTCTGCAGCCCGCCCGCCTGGAGCATGTTTTCATGACCGCTGAAGGTCGCGACGCCGTCTCGCGGTCAGGGTCTCGCTGGCGTGTTTCCTCCCCGCGCGCGGGGTAAAGAGCC